>NW_003852553.1:1554204-1619727 GCF_000181295.1 Otolemur garnettii
GCATATGGGGCCGGCGCCCTACTCCTTTGGGCCACAGGTGCCACCCCCAGATAGACTTCTGAATTGACTAACAAACTCCTTGCCTGCTGTGATGGAACAGAACAGTAGGGGTAGGGAGAGGAAGAGATCTAGACGCCAAAGCCATGAGTTTCATTTGTGGGGGTATGAGAGTGGGGGAAACACTTGCCAAATGCAAATGCAAGGCTATTCCCTTGGCCTACTGAATTGACAACAGAGTGGAGGCAATTCTCCTCCTTCCTTCTCCTTTCCCTACCCAAAGAAAAGCCATGGTACCAAGATATAAAGGGGGTCAAGGTGTCTGTGTGTCAGGGTCATCAAGAGAGCACTGTCATCTGTGGGTGGTAGGTTTGCCAACATTTTGACTGTGCCACAGTTCGACAGATAGTCAAGAATGAAATTATTGGACAATAGAATTCCTAGGTACAGCAGACCTGGAGCAGCTATACTATTCACTCTGCATCTGGAAGTAATTGGCTCAATCTTCTATTTTTTTTTTTTTTATTGTTTGGGGTTCATTGAGGGTTACAAAGAATTAGGTTACACTGATTGCATTTGTTAGGTAAGGTCCCTGTTATAATTGTGTCCTGCCCCCAAGAGGTGTGCCATGCACTGTAACACCCCTTCCCCTCCCTCCTCCTCTCTCTCTGATCCCTTGTTCCCCTGCACCCCACCTTGAATTGAGTTTTTCTCTTATGTGAGTATATGTATTAGACCATCTATTTGCTTCACATTAGAATTGAGCACATTGGATTCTTGCTTCTCCATTCTTGTGATGCTTTACACCATCCAGATAAATACAAAAGCTGTAACGCTTCCATCGTTTTAAATGGCTAAATAGCATTCCATGGTGTACATATACTACAGCTTGTTAATCCATTCCTGGTTTGGTAGGCTGTTTCCACATTTTGGTGATTGTAAATTGAGCTGCAATAAACAGTCTAGTGCAAATGTCCTTATGATAAAAGGACTTTTCTTTCCTTCTGGGTAGTTGCCTAGTAATGGGATTGCAGGATCAAATGGGAGGTCTAATTTGGGCTCAATTTCTTAAACAGTTTCTTAAATAGGAAATGGGCTAATGAGATAGGTGTTTGGTATAAGTTTAGTGTTTGATGGGATGGGTTTTGTTGTTGCTAATTCTATCAACAGCATTCTTCAAATGATGAAGAATTAGATGCTATTATGTTCAGTACCTTTTGAAATGCCACATGAAAACTAACTAGTTTAAGGTTGACTCGTGCTAAACACTTTCTAGGAAGACATCTCATGGCCAAGTTGGCTTCCCCTTTATTGTTCTCAAAATTTTAAGAATGCTGTTTATTATTTTCTTAACTTCTTTGGAAAGAGGTTTGGCAACATGTACTAATAGACATCAAATGTCTCTTTCTCAGACCAAGTAAATATTCAAACAGCTATTCTAAACAGATAGAAAAACTCATAAGAATGTTTCTGTATCTACAATAAACTATTTTTTGTCAACAGTAAACTATTATTTGGATGAGGTCAAGGATCCTCTTTGTTCACCATTAAATTTTTAGGACTTAGTACAACACCAGGTACACAGAAGGTGCTCGATAAATATTTGTTAAATAAATGGATAAATCATTAAATTAACTTGTCCTTGTTTTTTCCTTCTATAAAATGGGACTAACAAGACTTACCCCTTGTAGTATTTGAAAGAAAATCGCTGTAATAGAGGCTGTGATTGACCAACTGGATCCCCTTTAAAGAAAGACACACTCCTCCAGGTGTTGGAAGTCTTGGCAGCTGACGACCTGCAGTTGAATCTAACTTTGCTATTTTCAGCAGCAGAGAGCTACCTTGCCCATACTCATGCTCCATTCACAGGACAAATAATTGGCACAATACATAAAGGCTCAGGCCCCTTGCTCTGACTCAGGATAACTCTGATGAGCCATTTTAGCTTTGGAGCTTCCTGTGTGGTCAGCTGAGTCCTGCATTGCCCCATGGTTTCCATCTGCCCGCTCCTGCTTTCTGTTCCTCCCTTCCCCATACATTGATACTACGAGCATGTGCTAATAAATCTCGTGCATACTAATCTCTCTTTCAGACTCAATATAGTATATGCTCAATAAAACATTTGTCAGGTCAGGCAGTCAGACAGAAGCAAAAATCCACAGGAACACATGGCTGTTTCTCCTAGTACAAGAAATGGGCTCTTTTGTGAGTTCTGATAATCCTAATAGAAGTTGTTTTCTGTTAAATTCTTGCAGGGAAAGGTTAAGGAAGGAGTTGCAGGGGGGACCTACACACCTATATCTGTTCCAATCAATACAGTGTCAAGTTAAACAAATGGACTCTGGAATCAAGTAGCTCTGAGTACACATGCCAACTCTGCCATTCACCAGTCACCTTTGACAAGTGATCTTTCTTGGTCTTGGCCTCCTTGGTTTCTTTATTTTTATTTCTCTCATTGCTTTTATTTATTTTTAATTTCAGAATAGAAGTGGGCACACACGCTTTGTTTAAATATTTGTGGGTTTTTTTGTGCAGATTGAGTCCACATTCTAAGTGTGACCTTCATCTAGAAAATGGGGATTATAAGAATACTGACTGCCCTCTTACGTTTATCATGAGAATCGAATGAGGTAACGTAGGTACAGCCTGTAGCATGGGGCTAATTAGTGCTTAACAATAGGCACTGTTCTTATGCTGTGGCCAAAGGACATTTATGACTTGATCTGGGCTGGCAAATGACTATAGAGATGAAGAGAGCTGGGCTATGGTCACACAGGCAATTCTGTCTCTGTGGTAGACACCGAAATGTGTGGCCTAGATCACTTCCCCTCCAGGGAAAGACTGCACCACAGCTGCCCTTGCCCTTGAAAACACTAATGAAAGAGTGGGGGGTGGGGGACAAAGGTCCAATCACTTTAGGCCAACAAAGACCAGTCCAGACGTCCCCAGGGGAGGACAGGTTAGTGGTGACTCTGTCCAGCCTGCATCACAGCTCAATTTCTTCCTCCGTTGAATCCTGCTTCCTCCTTCCTTCCAGAGGTGTTGATCCCTCATAAATAGACTTACTCCCCCGCCAACTACATCTCAGGATCTGCTTCAGAGAATTCAGCCTGTAACAAAGTCTGCAAGCACAGTTAAAAAGTAACTCTTCCAACCCTCCCCCCACAACCCTCCCACTTTCTTTGTTCATCCTTTTATCTTTCAATCCTACCCCTTGGTGTTCCCGACTCTCCATATTCCGAGCATTGAGTTTTAATGGCCTGTTGTACACAGCTTGTCCACGAGCTGTCAGGTCGAGGCAAAAGCCTATTTAGACAAGTTGTCAGGTTGAACAGGAGAGGAAAAAAAGTCCTAAATCAATGTGTTTTCGCATGCAGTCACACATGGGCTAATTTATCTGTAGCCACGTTCTAGCCTGCCAGTGTGGCAGAAGAGTCCTCAGACAAAGGGGCTGCAAGTTGGCTGATTAACAGAGCGATTTTTACTGGGAGAAGGACAACACAATTGTTTTATGGTAATTATCACCATTTGAACCTGCGCCCACGCTTATGGGGAAGATTAAAGAAAAGGCTCTGTATGGATGACGAAGCAGTTCCAAACCTGCACGGGCCAGAGGGCTAGAACTATTTAGAATATTAATGTTCTCTACCTTGTGCAAAGCCCCTGGGAGACGACAGATTGGCTAACTTTTTAAATAGCCTTGCACCTTATCTGTGGGACTGAACACACAAGTACCTTCCGTTTTTTAGAGTTGGGAAAACAGCAGGGTAGATTACTAGGGTAACTTGCTTAGAGATAACAGCCATTTCAAAGCGGAGAACAGAGCCAGCCATTCTGAAGGCGCTGAATTAGGCCATTAAACATCCTACCTTGTATTTCACAAAAACAAAACAACAACACAAACAAAAGTCCAGCAGACAGTACTGCTGCAACCCCCCCCCAAAACCCAAAACAACTCACACCCCTTCCCATGCATGCGCGAACACCTGCAGGAGGGATTTTTTTAGTTCTGTGGCTGTGGTGGTTTTAAATTTGAAACACATGGGAAACTACAAAACAGGTCCCAGGTGAATTGAAAACTCCAACTGGGGAAAACACAGACTTCGCCATTTTCTTCTTTGATATTTGATAAATTCTCTTTGCTGCTTTGTCCATTCCCACTGTCGTATCTGAGTTTAGGACAAGGACAGAGAGAGATAAGTCTGTCACCGCAAGGCAAAACAGACAAGGAAAAGCTGCCAGAATGGTTTGCAGCCTGGAAATGGCTGTTTTAAAGGTTTGTGGTATATGATTAACTTAAAAGAATCTTGCTGAAATTGTGAAGAACAAATTCCTTCAGGACTACAGCTGTATCTGTGGCTGGAAGTAGAAACACACAGTAATAGGGGAGATGACTTTTGGAGATCTTCACACCGCCACTGCTTTCTCTGCTTATTATTTTTATTCCTTTAAAAGTAAGACTCATTAAATGATACCTTTCTCCTCATGGCTGGAGCAGGAAAGGGGAAGGGCACGGAGCGGGGGCATTTCTGACAATCATTTTGTCAGGAAACTTAGGCTCAGGATTCAAAATAGCTCTCTTTCCCCTAAACCAAGAAGGCAGATAAAAGTCGAGGCATCCCGGAACTCCCACCCAATTGAGAGATGGTTGCCCCAGAATTGAACATGAGAAAGTTGAGCAGCTGAGAGCACTGAAAACAGGTCCTGTAGTCAGGCTTCCATGGTGCTGCCACTTCTAGAATGTCTCAGAAAGAAAAATGACACTGTGTTCTCAATCACAACATTTGCTATGCGGATGTAAGGGTTCATTTTCCTGTTTGGAAGGCCACTGCAAAGTTTTGCTAAGGGAGGGAAAATCAATTCTCCATTAAAGAAGATGTTCAGGGGCAGCGCCTGTGGCTCAAAGGAGTAGGGCGCTGGCCCCATATGCCAGAGGTGGTGGGTTCAAACCTAGCCCTGGCCAAAAACTGGGGGAAAAAAAAAAGATGTTCAGATGAAACAAGGCTTTATCATTTGTTTCATAGTGATGGACTTGGAAGGATGAAACTGGCAAAGTGGTATGAGACCAGATATCATGTGTAGCTTCACACATGAACAGTTTTATTTATTTATTTAAACTCTGTTGCCTTGAGTAGAGTGCTCTAGACTCAGCCTCCCAAGTAGCTGGGACTACAAGTGCCCACCACCATGCCCGGCTAGTTTTTCTGTTTTTAGTAGAGACGGGGTCTCACTCTTGCTCAGGATAGTCTCAAACTCATGAGCTTAAGGTATTCACCCATCTCATGCTCTCAAAGTGCTAGGTGTTGTTTTTTTAAATCATTGGCATTTTCTCTTGATTCGCTAGAATTTGTTAGAAAATGAGTTTTGGTCTCCATTTGGTTTCTTTCAAAATCATAAGAGATCATGTATTTACAAACTTCCATGGTGCAGTCAGCAGGTGTCAAGCACTATGGTAGGCACAGGGAACTAAAAATACAACCTCTGCTCCAAATTGCACAGTCTAGTGAAGGAGTGGACAAAACAATGATGATTGGACCATTTAGAGAGATTGAGAGCAGACGGTTTCCTTTCTTTCATGCACTAGTCTAAGTGCTGACATGTATTAAGTTATTTAATTGTCCCAGCCACCCTACCAGATAGGTGGGTCAAGGCATAGATATGTTATTTGCCAAATGTCACACAACTAGTAATTGGCAGAGCCAGAATTCAAACCCTTACAGTTTAGTTCAAAATGCACATTCTTCAACTTGACATTGAAGATGTAGCAGCCGACTGGGGTTGGGTGGGGTTGAAGTGGGCTTGGGATGGGGAATTATTAAGGAAAGGTCTCCAGAAGAGATGGCACAACAACATTAAATTACTTTCACTGGCCATGTTTGGTGAATGTGCATGGAAACCTAACCAGTGTGCAGAACACGGCCCGGAAAATGCTGTCTTCCTGGAAGCACATACGGGCTCAGACTGTCTTGAACTCAGGAGCCTGTTCTGCTCTTTAGCCAAATAATGGAAGAAGCCATATGTTGGATGGCAGTAGATGGTGAGTTTGGTGTTTAGCAACGTTTGGGGGGGTGAGAGCCCTTGCTCTTGCCCAAATTATTAATACATAGGCCCTTTCCCTAATTCTCTGACCTTTTGGTCCCTAGTCTCCTTTTAAGGATTGTGGATTCTTGCTTTGGTTCACCTGCCAGTACCTGTGAAACCAGAGTGTTACTCCACTAAGAGATAACTTTTCTAGCCTTCTCCTTTGGACACGAAGAACCTGTTAGCCTAACCTTCAAGTTGCCTTAACTTCTGCTGATTTCTCCTGACTGCACGTGCCCTGGCTCTTCCACTCCCTCCTTGCCTCTTTTCCTCTCTCCCTCCCTCCCAATCTTCCCTCTTTCAACATTTATTATGTACATTTTGTGGGGCCCACAGAGTTATGGAGTTTAGCATAATCATTCATGATTTATGGTTCATATCAAATCCTAAACCAACTGGCCCAACTCAGGTCATGTGCCTGCCCACTTGCTGGTGGTTATTGTAAGGAGTATGTGGGTGGGGACTTGGGAAAGACTAGATTAGTAAAATATCCTTCACACATCTTTTCCAAATGCATGTAGGTTCTATTGCAATTAACAAGACATTGTGTGTAGATCTTACAGGGACTCATAAATAGATTTTAGTTTATACTGAATTAATACTGCTTTTGTCTTTATGTATTTATTAATCAATACATACTTTACGTGCTAGTATCTTCCTGCTACCTGTGAATTTTTTGGTTTTCAAAGGGGGTCTTTGCACCACCCAAACCTCAGGCTGTGGAGTCAAGTCAGACTTCAGTGCGAATCCCACTTTTCATGGGTGAAAAGCTGGCTGACTTTGGGCAAGTTGCTTAACTTGGAAAGCATCCATTTCCTTACCTGAAAAGGGGAATCATCATACCTGCTTCATGAGCTTCTGTGCTGATTACAAGAAACGATGATGAATGTAAATCATCTAACAAGTTGCAAGGTTGCTCAATATGTGATTATTGACATTGTTATGCAAAAATATAAAGACAAAGGGGAAAGAGAAGGGTGACAATAGGGCATTAGCCTTGAGCTATTTGAGGATCACAGGCACTGAGAACACCAAGGGAGAGATTCAAAACAGTCATATCTGCCCTGACCCGTTTCTTCACAGAAACCCCTTTGCTAAATGAACAACCAACATACTGCCTAGTATGCTCACCGATGTGAGGAGACACTTGTTATATTTTGGCTGCCCCACGTCTGAGGCCCCTTCCTGTGTTCCTGAGTGGAACTTAGTAGGAGACAGGGAGGTGGGCAGCACCCATTGTTGGGCAGTAGCATTCCAGTGGCAGTGGCAGTATTTAGAGGTGGCA
Organism: Otolemur garnettii; assembly: GCF_000181295.1. NCBI lineage: Eukaryota > Metazoa > Chordata > Mammalia > Primates > Galagidae > Otolemur > Otolemur garnettii. The sequence goes on from NW_003852553.1 coordinate 1,561,568, forward strand.
GTCGCTGGGCTGCTCTAACCAGGCTCTCTGTCCTCGTGCCTGACCCTATCTGTATTGGTGTTCTCCAGATTCTTTTGCTCATTTCATCCTCCTGTTCCTTGGTCAGATCTGTGAGCTAACCAACAGCCTACCAACAAATTCATCTTCAACTTGAGTGATCTAGGAACATTTATTTCTCATGTTTACAACCAAGAGCATTGCCTGGCACACCCATGATGTAGGTCCATCTCATTTGGTTTGTCTTAGATGTGTAGGTTCTGAGCTGATAACCAATAACCAGACACTTTCTGCACAGCCCCATTCACAATGCAGAGGCTTTGGACAATATTTTCTCCTGGTTCCATGACTGTCTGCTGGAATTGTTGGTGACCAAAAACCCATTGCTCCATATTTCCTCTCTGTTTCTGGGCTGTCAGACCAGAAACACATGGAGGAAAGACTATAAAGGTTGCCTGGGGCAATGTATAGCCAGGGCCTGACCGCCCACATTCACCCACTGCTGAGTCACCTTTGCAAGGCCACTTCATCTCAATGAAGATGAGAGCAGCTAGACCTATGCATGGGGTGGGGTAATGCTGACTTTTGCCTACATTGCCCTCTCCTTCCTCCCCACACATATTGTACCCCAGAGATCTGCCCTCTAGTGTTTACATGGGCTGTCTGTGACCTACGGATGTCTGGCTGCAGCTTGTGCTGTTGTTTGCCGTGAGAAAGAACAAGGTAAGGATGAGTGCTGCTCTAAAATCCCAGGCTCGCTGAAAACGCTTTGCAGATCCCAAACGTGTTAAGAGCTCTCTCGTTTTGTTTTCAAATTTCAGATGTTAATTATAAGGAAGAGAATTAGGCATATAAAACAAATTACATTGGCAGCGTTTGCTTTACTTGTGCACCATGGGGCCCAGGCTCCCCTAATGAGATGTGACTACAGATCATCCTGCTTCCTGCAAACAGCCAATTGCTTCTAATGTGGCAGAGGCTTCCTTGTGTTGCCTGAGAATTAGCCACAGGTGTAGCATTTGACTCTGGAGAGCATCGCCCTCTCAGGGAAATGTGCTTAGGTCAAAAGCAGGAAGAGGAAGAAGGAGAGAGAGAAAGGGACAGACAGACATCCAAGATTTTAGCGCTTCCTCATAATTTCCATTAGCTGCCTCTCCTCCCACCACCACAGCCACTCCAAACAAATGCTTAATCCAAGAAAAGCAATATATTTAGGTCCTTTCTGTAGAAAGCAATTCTGCAGCTGCTACAGGATGGAGCAAAGAATACTGCCTTTTATCAGTGTTTAATAATATTAATGTCCCCAGCAAAGAACAAATACCCAATCTACCATGGATCGAAAACTGTTTGTGGCCTAATTGGAAAGCATTACTTAATGTTTTTCTTAATTGGAATTAATTACAAGACCCTAGTGAAGAAATTAGTCCATATATGAGACACTAAGACCTCACACTGGGATGTTAAATTTCCCTATGAGGGCTGGTCCCTCTTCTATCATACCCTCTAAACCAGCGGTTCTCAACCTGTGGGTCGTGACCCACAGGAACTATTAAAAGGCCGCGGCATTAGGAAGGTTGAGAACCACTGGTCTAAACCAAAAGGGCTTGCTTCATTAGAGGTACCTCTGGAAACCTATAGAATATGTGTATCTAAGTTTCTCTGTGTTCTTTGTGAGAATGAATCCTCCAACAGTACTGAGAACAGCTCAGGAAAAATTGGCTTATTGGTCAACTGAAAGGAGAAACATAAAGCCTAAGGGGTGAAGAGGAAGGGTGTGATTTCTTGGGCTGACCAACATTAAATGGTTATGAGATCTCAACTTTCATTCAGTTCTCTCATCTGCAAATTGATGGGGTAGGACTAGAGTTATATAAAGTTCTTTTATTTCTAACACTTTGGCTCTCTCGTTATCTAAGTCCTGAGATTCTGTCTTGAAATTGCAAACTGTGACTGGGTGCAGTGGCTCATACCTATAATTCTAGCACTCTGGGAGGTTGAGGCAGTTGGATTGCTTGAGCTCAGAGGTTTGAGATCAGCCTGAGCAAGAGTAAGACCTCATCTCTACTAAAAGAAGAAAAATTAGCTGGGCTTTGTGACAGGCACCTATAGTCCCAACTACTCTGGAGGCTGAGGCAAGAGGATTTCTTTAGCCCAAGAGTTTGAGCTTGCTGTGAGCTATGATGCTATGGCACTCTACCCAGGGCTACAGAGTTAGACTCTGTCTCCAAAAAAATATTTTATTAACTGTAAGACACTAGAAGTGAAACAAAGGGCAAGCTTTTTGAAATAAAGGATGGATAGTGCCAGAGAAATGATCTTGATTTGATTTTTAATTTCACTTAGGGATAGTCAGTGTATCTGTCTACAGAAGCTGATGTTTTTAAAAGGAGCAACAAAGGAACTGTTAAGTCAAATGCTCAATTACTTTCAAAACAACTAGTTAGCAATTGATGGATAGATATTAATATGGATACAGTCCACCTTGCAAGATAACCACACTATTCTAAAATAAAAAAATAAAATAAAAAATTAGCATGGATGAATCAAGCCATATTCTGCAAATCTATATGTTTATTTGCTTATAGACACAGATATTTCTTGCCACAAGAATTTCCCAATCCATGTTCTGAAGAATAGGAGTGTTCTCTGTTCTACAAGTGTGGGTGCAGTGGAGAAAAGGAAAGGTCTATAGTTAAATAAGCCTTGGAAATACTGAATCCAATGAAGTTATATAACCTTTTTTTCAATAAAATACTCAGGGCATTTGGCATGCTGAGTGGCTTTCCTGGGACATATAGTTTACAGTACCTGCCCTTATATGACTTTGGAACCACCTTTTATTGGCATTTCAACAATTCCTGAAAGACTAATATTGTACAGAATTAGTATGAGAAATAATATACTAGTAGAGTCTGAGCTTTTGTGTCCCCTACAAAATTCATATGTTGAAACCTAATCTGCAAGATGATAGTATTAGGAGGTAGGGCCTTTGGAAGGTAAGTAGGTCATGAGGGCTCCACATTCATAAATGGGATTAGTATACCCTTATAAAAGAGACCCTTGAGGACCCCTTTTGCCTTTCTTTCATATGAGGACACATAGGAATATGCCCTCACCCAACACTGAATCTACTGGTGTCTTGATCATGGATTTCCCAGCCTCCAGATCTGTGATCAGTACATTTCTGTTGTTTATAATTACCTGGTATAATGTATTTGTTACAGCAGGCCAAACAGACTGACACGGAAATTGGTATCAAGAAGTGGGGTATTGTGGTAATAAATGCCTACCAATGTGGAATAAAACAATGGGTAGAGGCTGGAAGAGTTTTGAGGTATACTACTATTAAAAGAGCCTTAGTGGTGACTCTAGTGAGGGCTCAGAAAAAAACAAAAGACAAATAGAAAAAACTTTAGTCTTCTTAGAGATTGCCCAAGTGGTTGTCACTAGAATGTGCCATTCTGATCAGGTCCAAGATTAAGCATGTTATTAGAAACTAGATGAACAGCAATCCTTGTTATACAGTGGGAAAAAATTGGCAGAATTGTGTTCATATTTTAGTGTTTTATGGAAGATGGAATTTATGAGTGATGAATTAGGAACTACTGCAGGGATGTGACCACTGTAAAGAAATCCCACTAGGACAATGACTATGGAGCCATGGGACTGGGTCTGCCCCTGAGACTCCAGAATAATAAAGCCACTAGTGTGTAACACTGGTAGCATTGGGAGAGCAACAGACATGTGACTTCATCCTGTGTGAACTATACCATGAGTTGTACCCATCAAAGCCATGGGAAAAGGGCTTCCTGGAACCCTGGGGACCTAACCTAGACCTCAGTGAGTCCAGAAGGTAGAATGTCAAGTTGAAGAAGATTATTCTTCAGCCTTAAGGTGTAATGTTTACTCTGTTGGATTTTGGATTTCTTCACTCCTTTCTCCTTTCCTATCTCTCCATTTTGGAGAGATCTCTCTAATTTTCCATATCTCTCCTATCCCATGCCTGTCCCACCATTGTATTTTGGAAGCACCTAACTTGTTTGAATTTATAGGCTCACAGGAGAGAAGAATTTGTCTCAGGATCAATCATACCTTGAGTCCCTACCACATTTAGAATGAGTTGATATTTAGATAAAACTTTGACTCAGCCTCTAAAGTTGAATCTGGAATGATTTAAGACTTCTTGGACTATTGGGATGGAGTGAATGAATTTTGCATGTCCGAGAAGAACAAGAATTTAGGAGGACCAAGGGTGGAATGCTATAGTCCAAAGGTTTGTGTTCTCTGGAGAAACCATATGTTGAAACCTAACCCTCAAGGTGAGGGCTCCACCCACATGAATGGATTTAATGCCCCTATGAAAGAGACTGCCAATTTCTCCTCCATCATGTGAGGACACATAGAAGGTACTATGTAAGAGGAATAGGTCGTCACCAGACACCTAATCTTTTGGCATCTTGATCTTGGACTTTCTAGCCTCAGAGCTGTGAGCAAAAAATTTTTGTTTGTTGTTTATAAATTACCCACTGTGCAAGGTGTTTTGTTATAGCAGCCTAAATGGACTAAGACATATGCTGTGCAATTACAACAATTTATTTCACTGTCTCAGATGAAAGTCCCAGCAACATAAGCTTAGAAGAAAGATTAAACTAGAAAAATACCGAAAAATGTGGTCTTTGATAAGTGATAAGATTCAAATAAGGATATGGAAGAGTTCGCCATTAAGAATCAGAATAATTTAGTTAGATTAAGTTCAATCAAATGATTTCTTATAAGTGGCAATCACAAGACCTAATGATATGTTAAGTAAATTTTATTTCTTGAAAAGAGGTACAATTTTATTTTATTCCTAGGAGATTTTCATGTTGTATAATTTAGAAGGCTATAGAAGAGATAGAAGATGGTGGATTCTGATTTTGTATTTCTACTTTAATAGTTATTAAATCAAACTCTGTTAATCTAAACAAGAAATCCTATTTTCTTTGTGTGAAGAAAACAATAGCAGGTAAATTTCAAAGTGTCATGAAGAGAATTGTGGATATGAAGTTCTTTTAATTATCAATATGAATTGGATGTGGTACAGTCAAAAATATGTTTTTAAAATGGCCATTAAATAATACTTCCTCTAGAGAATAAAGATGACCCCTGGAATGTACTTAATGAGACAATAAATAAAGGTAAAAGAATCAGAATTTCTCAGAATAAGGATATTTCTTACATGATGGTATTACACAGGGTGTCCATAAAGTTCATGTTCAATTCACAATAGTGTGCATGGACACCCAATATAGTTTTTCTCCCAAATCATGAGATATGTCTAGATGCCTTGAGAAGAAATCTAAAGGTGAATAAAAGATTTCATTCCATGCATAAAGAGTTTTTGTGCTTATTTATTAGAAATACCATACAAAGCTCAATTTATTATTTTTGATTTTAGTTAACAATAATGGCTTTGTTCCTCTTTCTTTTCCCTTTCCCATGTTGCTTAGCGCCCATTATCAGTGATGTCAAAAGAAGGCAAGAGGGAAAAAAGGATTGAAAAATACCACTAAATAATGTATCCAGAGGAGTACTTCTTGAATGCACGATAGTTTTGCTCTCAAGTAGGAATTTTAAACCTCCAGGGAGTGAATCTTTGTCTCCCGGGAAAAGGAGATTTCCCTTCCTGGGTCGAGCAGGGCTCCCATCTGCCTCTTACCATGACCATCTCTCATCATAACTGTGACTGTTATGCCTCTAGTTGAAAAGACAGTGGATTTATGCTGTACAGAATGCACAAATGGGACACCGGACTGTAAAGTTTGATTGATCAGATTCTCAGGAGGCCATCTGAATGCCACATGAGGCCCGAGGCTGGTGTTCCCCCATCCCCGCAGCAAGCTGCAGCAGTGAGGGTGGGCTACATCAGGCAGATGCACTTTTCAATCTCATTCAGTTCAGTTGTGGTGACACAGGCCAGGGGCATCTCAAACTGGGGCTGTGCATTAACCACTTGTGACAGACACTTTTGCCACTGGCTCATGCTACCTAGTGGCAGAATCTCAACTAGAAACAGTGGGAAAACCACTCTTCTACTTGAGAGGAGATTACAGAGATGAGGCCCAACTTGTATTTCATATTATAATGAAAGAATGGCTACATGCCGGCAGGATATTAAAACCATAAATATTATAAAAGACGAGTTCACAAACACTGTTCCCTCAGAGAAATCTTTTCCTATGCCCCAGACTAGGTGAGGACCTCTGTTATATAATGCCCTGAATTCCTCTTTTGTGCTGTCATGAATTAATCTATTATTTGAGGAATTATTTGTTTTGTATTGTGCCTCAAATATTTAATGTTAATTCCATAAGTGTAAAGACTACTCTGCAGTTCTCCCCAGCAACCAGGGCAAAATGTGATTATAGCTCTTCCCTTGCCTTCCTTTCCCTTCTCTTCCTGAATAATTTAATCCTAAGGCCATTAGACGGGGCAGAACAAGATAGGTGTCCATGGTGCAAAGGGGAGGGAGTGTGGAGGCCTGCTCCTGATGTCAGACCCCCAGTAGGGTGAGGAGGGCATCCAGGCCCTCATACAACCAAGGGTCAGGCTCATTTAACTCGTGTCTCATAGCAGGGGACTCTTGGCGGACTCAGCCACTTTAAAGAGGGGGAAGGGGCCCATCAAATTATGAATGCAATTAGAAAAAACATCTGTTAGATTGATTTTTTTCACTGTTTCAACCAGTTCTTGTGGCATTGTAGAGACAGATCACTAGTTAATTTAGTTTGATGGCCAATAGTATTGGTGCTAATTGAATTTTTGACTGGATGTTTGGGAGTCATAAAAAGTTATTTGTATTTGTGTGTGTGTTTGTGCATGTGAGAGAGAGACAGAGAGAGAGAGAGCAAGATAAGACCATAGCCTTTGAAATTTTGCTTCTAGCTTTGCTTTCCTCATTCATAAAATGGGGTTTATGATAAATCTGCCTGTGAGATTGTAGCAGTTATATAAAATATACAGACTCTTGACATAGGTGGCCAAAGACAAGAGCACTTCATAGTGTGTGTGTGTGTGTGTGCGTGCACATGCTATGGATCCTATTAGCAGTCTGTTGAAACCAATGGATTCTTTTTCAAAAGAGTGTTTTTAAAATGCATCAAAAGTACAGAGAGCTAAAAAGGGAGCCAATGATATTAAAATATAATGATCAAAATATTAGTAAATACATTTGTGACACCGTAATTTATGGGCATTATGAATATCCATAAGAATATATAGTAACAGATCTAATAACCGCTGTAATTTTAAAGGAGACATGAGTATAAATGATACACCCAGATAGTCCAAACACCTATAAGGTAATACAAGTAAATCTGTAGACAAAGATACACTGGCCTGTTTCCTACATTCATACACAAAGAAAATGCTAAATGGTAGTTAGAAATTAATGAGAATAAAAATGCCAACCGTTTCCCATCTAACTTCACAGACCTCTGAATTGTATACTCAATTCCTCCGTGGAGCCCAGGTTAAAACCTCTTCTCTAAGATAACATTGGCTTATGCAAATCTTTCTCCTCTTCTCACCTCCTCTGAAGCTAAGTAAATAGAATCTCTGATGAGAGCTGTGGAACTTTCTGCCATCCAGCTGTTGTTATGGGCTTGTCCTCAGTCTGGGATTCTAGAAGCAATGCCTAAAGCTTCCTGTATCCTCCTTCATCACACAATTGATGTGTCAGAACATGAACTAGATGGGCCTGTGTGTGCTTAGACATGGAGAAACCTTTGACATGTCCAAAATGTGTTTTCTCTGCTTGCATATGGAGGATTTGTGTGTGCCTAACATCCCTGCATTCTTGGCACTTGCTAATTTCCATCACTGGTCCTGCTGGGTGGGCTTGCTTCTGAGGAAACTGTAATATAGCCATAGCCACTTGTGTTAAAAAATGATCTCCCTTGCCTCCAGCAAGCTATTTGTCCTCTGAACTTTATTTATAAACACCCCCACAGTTAAAGCATCTGTTCCTTCATGTTAATTTCACCTGCCCCAGTCTTCCTAGCCCGGAAGGAGCATTTCAGCCCGTGGGTAGGCCAGGAAGAGAAAGCAGGTAGCATGAGTGTGAGGCTGGGAAAGAAAAGCTCACCGCAGGCCCCGTGGAACAGGCAGATGGAATTGCAGGGGGAGGCACCATTTCATTCCTGACCTCCCCTGGAGGTTTGGGGAAAAGGAAAGCTGTGAAGCCCTGAAATGAGCCCAGGCATAATCAGAGCCCCGCTTCTGCTCAGGCTGCAGAAACAAATGAGGTGGAGAAATGAAGAATCCAGGAAGAAAATAAAAGCACAGTTTCTAGGTGGGGAAAAGAAATAAGCAGCAAAAGTTGGAGTAAAATGTCTTCTGGCTTTTCTATTGAAAAGGATAAATAATACATGTGGCTTTTTCTGCTTGGAAGCTGGCCTTTCGTGTCAGCTTGACAGAAATCATTAGGAAACAACAGAGACCTTGGAACTTTGTGATTACTGTCGGTACTCCGGCCACTTCTGTATTCACTTGCTGGACTCTTTACAAACTCCTTTATGCCTCTTTGGGGGGTGAAGGGTGAAGGAAACTAGGTCATTTGGAGGCAAAAACAAAGAAAGGAGAGAAGAGTAAATGTGGTTTTGTCCTGGCTTTTGAGGCGAGCTGAAAATCACCAATGAGATGCCTGAGCACGGGCTCCCTGAGGTGTCTCCTTGATATATCACATTAACAGTGGAAATTGTCCACAGAGAGAGCAGAGAGAGTTGTTTGCAGGTAGAAGAAGCAAAAGATGGTGTGTTCGGCAGCTACCATGGCTGTCTGAGGAAAGAATTTCTCCTCTAAGACACCAAGAACTAGTAGCAGTCTGAGGCCCCTTGCTAGAAGAGGGAAGAATGAGAGAATGATTAATTAAAAAACCAGGTTGGCCCTGAAAAGATCAAATGAGAAATAAAGAACCCACCAGCATCCTTGGCAGGAAAGGAATTATGCCAAATGCTTAGAACCAGCATTAAGGCCCCTATGAGGTGAGCTTTCTTAATACAGTCTTGTAATTGTACTTGACTTTGGCTAAAATCTTATGTTTGGCTTTTGCTACCCCATGTAGTCCATGTAGTCTGGTGTCATGCCCTTGGGAATGGTAGGGTGTTTATCTGTGAGAAAAGATTTCCATAACAATCAGATATAGCTCCACTGTGTTCAAGGACACATTATATGATGAAAGTGTGACCTTCTGTGATAGAAGAAGAAAGGTGAGGAGATTCTGCACCCTTGACACTGGGATTTGCCTCTACTTCTGTTTCTTTAGATAGTGTTGTCTTTTTCTGTGGCTAAAAGTCCTACATCATCACTGTAGAATCTTAAATATGTAAAAAGAGAGAAGGGGGAAAAGCCACGTATAATGTCACCAGCCAGAGTGGTCCATGGTTACCAGCTTATCTTTCTTCTCTTTCCTTAGTTTAATCAGTAAAATTATAGACTGTATCAATTTAATACCTATTTGTTGTCAGGGAGGGTAGCTGACAGAGGTCAAGCCTTGGATGTCAAGTTGCTCACTGTTCTAGCATACAGTACTCAGTCGCTTACTTGCCTGTCCTCCTCAGTTGGACAGTGAGAAACCCCAGTGTACCCAAGAGTCAGATCCTACTCTTCATTGCCTTGCCATTTTACACGACCTTCTCTTATTACACTGTGAGTTCCTTAGGTTGACCGCTCAGTACTATTTTTGTCAATAGTTATTCTTTTAACAAACATTTTCTTTTCCATTGCCTTCCCTGTCTCTATTTGTCAGGGCTTTTTCTTTTTAAAAAAAAATTGTATTAATTTTGCTTTTGTAAGGTCAAGTCTGAGCTGTAGTGGTGTCCTTCATGTGGGAAGTATGCTGTATACCCGTGTACTGTACCTGTTCGGTGGGAACTTACCAAGTCCCCTCCCTCCCTTCTTGAATTTAATTGAGTTTTTCTTTCATGCGGGCCTGTAGTTGTTAATCTACTGACTTAGAAAATCCCAAAGACTCCAACATAAGACTCCTGGAAGTGATCATGAAATACAGTAACATCTTAGAATATAAAATCATGTGCACAAATCAGTAGCCTTCATATATACCAACAACAGGAAAACTGAGAATCAAATCAAAGATATAACACTCTTCACAGTAGCATCAAAGAAAATGAAATACCTTGGAATATACTTAACAAAGGATGTGAAGGATCTCCATAGAGAGAACTATGAACCACTGAAAAAAAGAAATAGCAGAGGATGTTAACAAATGGAAGAATATATCCCGCTCATGGCTGGGAAGAATCAATGTTGTTAAAATGTCTATACTACCATAAGAAAACTAAAAATTTAATGCAATCTCCAATAGCCAATACAGTTCTACAAAACAAGAACAAATTTACAGGCATCATGTTACCAGACTTCAGGTTATACTGCAAGTCTACAGTGATCAAAACAGCATGGTATTGGCATAAAAATAGAGATATAAAGATCTATGAAACAGATCAGAGATGAAATCACTTTCATATCACCATTTGTTCTTTGATGAAGTAAACAAAAGCATACAATGAGGAAAAGAATTCCTATTTAATAAATGGTGTTGGGAGAACTAGTTAGCCACATGTAAAAGATCGAAATTAGACTTGCACATCTCACCACTTAGAAAAAATGAACTCATAATGGATAAAAGATTTAAATCCAAGACATGAAACTACAAAACCTCTAGAAGGAAGTGTGGGAAAAACTCTTAATCTTATTGGCTTAGGAAAAGAATTTGTGAAGAAAACCCCATTAGTAATCACAGCAACAACAAAAATAAATAAATAAATAAGACCTGATCAAGTTAAGAAGATTCTGCATAGTTAAGGATACAATCAACAAAGCAAAGAGACAAATGTCAGAATGGGAGACAATATTTGCACATTACAAATCTGACAAAGGGCTAATAACCAGAATCTACAAAGAACTCAAGCAAATCAAGAATGAAAGAGCAAACAACTCCATTAAAATCTGGGCAAGAGACAGAAACAGAATCTTTTCTTATAAGGACAGACAAATGTCCAACAAACACATGAAAAAGTCTTATGTGTCCCTAATCACTAGAGAAATGCAAATCAAAACTACACTGAGGTATCTCCAAACCCCTGCAAGAATGGCCCACATCACAAAGTCCCAAAGTCTCAGATGCTGGTGTGGGTGTGGAAAGGAGGGAACGATCAATATACCATCTGTTGGTGGGAGTGCAAACTAGTACAGCCTTCATAGAAGGAAGTATAAAGAATCCTCTAAGAACTAAAAGTAGACCTTCCATTTCATCCTGCAATCCCATTACTAGGTATCTACCCAGAAGAAAAAAAGTCATTTTACCATAGTGACATTTGCACTCAAATGTTTATAGCAACTCAATTCATAAACACAAAGACATGGAAACAACTTGAGTGCCTTTCAACCCACTAATGGATCAATAAACTGTGGTATAGGTATACCCTGGAATACTGGTCAGCCATAAAAAGATGGAGATTTTGTATCTTTTGTGATAATCCGGAAGGATTTGGAGAACATTCTCCTAAGTCAAGTATCACAAGAATGGAAAGACAAACAAGCATGCCATGTACTCAATACTCAGTTGAAATTAGTAATAAGTAGTTTTGAATCCCTACTTTGGGTTAAGCCTGATGCCAGGTGTTTTAACATATATTACTTAATTTAATTCTGTTCATTGTTCTATTCCTAGGGCTAGGCCAATGCCTGGCATGCAGAAGGTTGGGTAAGAAGGTATTTTAGAAGGAATGTGCACATTGAAGCTACACAGAATTTGGATTCCAGCCCTTCTGTTCAGCTGTGTGACCTTGGGACAGGAATGTACCTTTTTAAACCCCAATATCCTCATTTATAAAATTGCTATAATAAAGCCTTCAATAGAGACTTGAGATGAAGATTACAATGAAATGGTATATGTAAAATTCTGGTACATACTATGTGTTCCATGAACACAATGAATGAATAAGTGAAGAAAGAATGCATGGCTGACTACAGTCCAAGAAAGGAATTCAAAGGCTACTGTGGGTATTTAGGTAGAAAAGGAGGATGAACCAAGAATCAACCCTCAGACCCCAGGGGCTTCATTCTCTCCCTTCAAAGGTGGTCTCAGGAGAAGTCTTAACACGAGCCATTGAATTTTAGGTGTGAGTTTAAGTTGACATGCTCCTTCTCTGAGAACATTTGCATTTAAGTCAAATTTTGAATTTGACTGGCTTAAGTAATATTTTGCACAATTCTGGAGAGTTTACCATTTCGCTTAAAGTTCACCTGGGAACACCATGCCTCCCATTAAGAACCTCTTATGTTTCCACAAATATTGATCGGGAAGTCACAAGGAAATAGTTAGGAGTCTTACTGGGTAGGAAGCATTCTAATTGGATGCAAGTCAGGGTATGAGTCTAGTAATTGAGGCATGAAGTAATAATTGTCTGAACACCAGTTGTGCCAGTACGTGTGAACAGAAAGGAAAAACAGATTCCCGAGATTTTAAATGGTGAGAACTGAATATTATGAGGCCTAAGCTGATGTTGGGAGAGAGAAATAAAGAGCAATTCAGAGAGGCTCCAACTTTTGAACCTGAGCAGCTAAGGTAATGGCACTTCCCTTAGGGACTGTAAGACAGTACAGAACAGAGCTGGCTCTTTAGGGGAATGGATGATCAGCCTGATTATAGCTGTAGTGAATTTGGGGTGATTGAGAAGGAGCTAGGCTCTGGAGATGTCCATCAGGCAGTTGGAAATGCCAAGTCCTGGAGGAAAGCAGCTCCTTCCAGCACCAAATGATGATTCTGCAATGACTCTGGGCAGGAGGGATTAGGGGCAGACCTTTGTTTTGGGGGTTTTACCTTTATATGTAAGGTGAGTGAGTCAGGAGATTGAAAAATTGCTTAAGGGAAGGGATATAGAAAAAAATGGTAAAGGACCAAGTACTGGATCTTGAAATAAACCCATCTTTATAAGTGAAGGAAAGAAGTGAGTGAGCTGAGCAGAAGAGCTGAAAGGAAGAAAGAGAGAGAGAGAGGAGAGAGAGAAAGAGAGAGAATGAGAATGAATACAATACTATGCATAGGAACATTTCAGCAGAGAATGGACAACTGAACTAGGCAAAGAATGAGGACTTAGGTACATCTCAAAAGACAGACAGATGGAGGCACCTCTTCCTACTGATACTGAGACAGCATTTGGGTGAGACACAAGCGGAGCTCCAGCCCAGGAGAAGGAGAAGGGGCAGCACAGGGAATTCTGAGTTTGTTTGAGCTTCAATCTGGATGACTGAGAAAATCACTGAAGTGTCTGACAGCCTATTAGCATCAGACAGATGGGAGCCCTGGGTAGAATTTAAGTCCATTTATAGGAAATATTTTAAGGTTATAATTTTGAGTTTGTGATTGTGATAGTTATACTGGCCAAGCCATAATAGCTTGAATGCACAAAGGCATTTATTGGCTTCTCTCTCAACAGGTGCATTGACAAAACACTTTGAAGTCTTCAAAGTCCTCCCCCCGCCACTGTCTTAATTGATTTTCTTCATGAGGCAGGCGAGGCAGGCATCACAATTCCCATCTTACAGATAAAGAAGCTGAGGCTTGAAGAGATAAAGGAATATGAAGTCACAGGGTTAGTAAGTGGCCACAGGAAACTCAACCCAGGATTTTGGACTCCTGATTCAGTGCTTCTTCTACACCAGAACTTCTTCTGAGGATAAGTGAGGAAGTTCTTACTATCCCCTTAGGAGTCTGTTTGGGTTTATATCTTCCAGATATGCTTATTGACTTTAGTGAAATAGGAATGTGCTAAGTGTGAGAGTGTGTGTGTGTGTTCACCTGTGCTTGCTCCAATGTGTGCATACATTGGAGAAGAGAACATTCAAAGATCATGTTGAAGCATGGGCATTTCAGCAGCCTTCAAAATGTAGAATAATGTAGTAGCCAAAAGCATTGGCTTGCATTATGATTTTGGACAAGTTTCCTCCTTTCCCATTGCCTCAGCCTTTTACCTGTGAAATGAGGATGACAATATCTATTTTGTAGGGAGGCAGAGAGGATTAAATGGGGGTCATCTGTGGAAAGTACCTGACTCTCTGACTTTCCTCTTATGAGTACACAGAACATGGTAGCCCCTATCACCAACACAAGCAGTACCCTATGGTGGGTGGCTGATGTTGGCTTCTCTACTTCCAGGATCCAGATAATGTCAGGAGTACTTGAGCTGCTTAGGTGCAATCAGAGGTGACCTGGCGCATGGCTTATAGCCCTTTTTGCAACCTTGAGAAAAAGCCAATCAAGGCAAATAGAGAGATGTGGGCATACACAAAGGGCCTGGGAAAGTTACAGGGGTATGGCCTAAGATTGTTCTTGAAAAATCTCCCAAGAAAGAAAGTAACCAGTTAAGGCTGGGAACTTTAGCCTATAAGACTGATCCTTTCCAAGTCTTGGATACAATTCTGCTCACACAGTGAATTTGCAAGGGCAGAGAGCACAGGGAGACCCACAAGGAGATAAGGAAGTAACCTGGATTCTGACAGCCAGGCCGACAGGCAGAAAGCTGTCCCAGCCCTGGAGAGATAGATGAGGATCTGGAGAGTCCTCCAAGAACATCAGGCATTCAGAGAAGGAGCTGGAAGGGAGAGATGTGTGGGAGGACTCATGAGCAGATGGAGGAGTACCAGAGGCAGGGAGAAGCGATAGCATTTCCATCAGCTTCAGATAAATACAACAGATTTTTCTGCATGGCCCTAGATCTGGGTCTTCAAAAGATGGGCTTGGAAAATCATTTGAGTAAAGCAAGGGGAGTATTTTCCCAGGAGACGCACACAGGGAGAGAGTCAGTTCTCCTGCCAAGTTGTCATCCTTACTATGTCCTGGTTCTTGGCAGGGGCTCAATAAATAATTGTTCATTGTGAGAATGAATTATACACATGCCTTACACTGGGCATCAGCAGAGATAAAACTTTGCTTTGGTTTACAGGTGGAACAAAAGGCTGCGCCAGCCCTTACACTTCTGCTTGAGCTTAATGAAACCCCTTGTCCTGGGAATGAAGTGACTTAGAAAAGTCTAAATCATGATCATCACATTCATATTGAAGTGACCTAGGAAAGTGTAAATCATGACCATGATATTCATATTGCAAGTCTCTGTGTGACTTAAGTATCCCAGCCATAGTGGTCTCCATTGGGGTAGGAACCAGCAGAGTAAACTCCCCTGGATAGTAAATATCTGTCAGGGTTTTGGTGGGGTGGGGCTGTGAGCATGGTAGTGCCTGTCTTTTATCAAAACCTCCTTTGCAGAAAGGCTGAGCTTTTCTTATCAAATGTCTTATTGTCAATTAATATCTATCTCTGTGTCTTCCAGAGTTATATGCATTGTAAGCATCTTTTGTGTCTCCTGCTAAAGGGATTTTTGACATGAAGGAGCAGGTTGGAAGGGTTTTGTAAGGAGCATGTGAGCTCCTTGAGTCTTGGGGGATGGGCTACTACTGCCTACTGCATCCCCCATTACAGTAGGGCCTGGTTAGAAACCCTGTGATGTTCCCAAGGCCCCAGCAGCTGCGAGCACATTACATGGATCTTTGGAAATGACATTTACCTTTTAACTGGTTAGGTGGGCAAGAATCACCAACTAGAACATGATTCAAAAGGGTCTAATTTCTCTATACCAGCTGCAGAGCTCCTGAATGCCCCTAGGAGCACACAGTCCCTTGTCCCATGATCCACTCAATCCAGTTCAGAAACTAGCTCACTATGTGCCTTCATGCTTCCACTCAACCTCTGGCTTGCCCTACTCCTCATGGAGACCTATACTTCTTTTCTCTCTTATTTAGTGGCATCCAGAGTCTAAACCAATGCTTCTCAAACCTAGATGCACATCAGAATCATCCAAGAAACTTATAAAGTATAGTCAGTAATAGTCATGCTCATTACAGGTTGGGCATTGTTTGTTCTAAGGTATTTATATCAATTATCACAATGACCCTATGAAGTAGGAGTATGATTATTATCTCCATCTTCAATATTAGAAAACTGAGACTCAGAGTGGTGTAGCCACCTGCTATGATAGGGTCAACTATAACTATGATAGGGTCAAGATGGAATACTCAAGGCATAGTTTCAGAGTCCATGCTGTTGACCACTACACTATACTCTCAAAAGTCACCTTGTCAGTGTCACAATCCTGGCCATCCTAATCAGAATATCTTTGGGATAGGGCCTAAACATTCACATTTTTTAAAGCTCCACAGCAGACTTAAATGTGAACAAAACTATGAGGATCATCATAAATCATCAGAACTGATCCTACACTTGACCAGGGAGAAATATATAGAATTTTCCAGGGAATGGGTAAATGTCTTGTTGAGTGTCAAGTTTCTAGGGCAGAAAAGAACTCAGAAAAGATTAGAACCCTTGGTTCATTTATTTATTATTCCACTCAACAAGATGTTACCAGAAGTCTACTGTGTGCCAGATACTGCTCTGAATGTTGAGGTACATAAGCTTTTATCCTCTACGAGGGAGAAAGGCAATAAGCAAGTAAACATGTAACATGCCAGGTAGTGATAAGGGCTATAAAGAAAGCCAGTGCAGGCTAGAAGGATAGATGGTAGAGTTAGATAGACTTGGGATGTGTGGGTGACTTTAGATAGGGAGGTTTGGGAAAGCCTCTCTGGGAAGGTGAGCAGAGGCATGAATGAAGTCAGGAAGGAAAACATATAAATATTAGGGGGAAGAGCATTCTAGGCAGAGAAAATGCAAAGGTCCTGAAGAAGCAGCTTAGCAGATATAGGGACCATCAAGGAGGCCAGAGCAGCTGGAGCCTAATAGTGATGTGGAAGTGGGTAGGGTCATGTAGGGTTTTATGGGTTTAGGTATAGATTTATATTTTATTGTTTGTGAGGTGGACAACTTGAGGAGATATTGAGTAGCAAAGCAACATGATCTGACTTGCCGTCTAAAAAGACCAATGTAAAAGAGAATAGACCAGTAGGACAAGGTGGAAGGTACTGCAGTAGTCCAGGTGAGAGATGATGGCAGCTTGGACCAGGATGACAACAATGGAGATGGCAAGACATGACCGAATTCTGGACGATTATTGATTTCCTAGTGGATTGTATTTAAAGCCTTGATTCTTAATTAACTTATCTAGGGAAGTACATGTAGAGTAGAGAAGAGGCTCAAGGAGTGTTCTAGGGCATTCCAACATTTAGGAGGAAGATTCAGGGAAGAGACAGAAAAAGAGTAGCCCATGAAGTGAGATGTACGTCACGTAGTGCTGAGATGTTAAGCCCAATGAGGCAAAGCACAGATCTTTGTGTTGGACAACATGGAGGTAGCTGGTGACCTAAAGAAGGATAGTTTCAGTGGAATGTATGGGGATGGAAAGTTGATTGGAAAGGGATTCAGAAAGACTAGAAAAGACATGGGAGAGAGCAAGCTTAGACATACAAGTATCCCAAAAGGAGGCACCATTCTTCATACATAGGGAAGAAAATAGGAAATTGTAGCTGCACATACCTTTATTTACAAAATGTTCATTACAAAATTTTATAAAATATTTACAAAATATTCTCTACATGTTGGCAGCCTCTTTGTAAAATTTTATACAATTTCCCATTTCCCTGTGTATGATGCCTCTTGGGAATACTCTGTGTAGTCAGATACTCTGTGTAGTCACTTAACAATGGAGATACGTTCTGAAACATGTGTCATTAGGTTCATTCATCATTGTGTATACATCCTAGAGTGTACTTGTGTAAACCTGGATGGTACACCTGGGCCATCCTAGCTCCTAGGCTACCTACCTGTACAGCATGTGACTATACTGAATACTGTACACAATTGTAACACACTGGTAAAGTATCTGTGTCCCTAAACCTATCCCAACATAGAGAAGATACCACGTTGCACTGGATGTTGTGAAAGCTACAATGTCACTAGGTGCTAAGAATTTTTCAGCTCCTTGTAATCTTATGGGACCACCATGGTACACATGCTCTATTGCTGCTTGAAATGTTATGTGGTCCATGACTATATTTCACTTTACATTGCAAAATTAAGGGTAGCTGTAGGCAGTGATGGAGTCAAGAAGGATTGTTAAAGGTGGGCAACAGTTCAGGGTGTTTCTATGCAGATGGTACTACACAGTCGGGAGAAAAGATTGATGATTGTAGGAGAGGTATCTTTAAGGAGGTGAGAGATGATGGAATTCTAGGGCACAAGGGAAAGGGTTGGTACTGTGGAAGGGTCTTACACAAGAGAATGAGGAGCAGAGGGTAGAGACCCAGGGAGGTGAAGATAGTTGGAGGTAGGCTCATGTGGGCTGATGACATCAATTTGCTCAGTAAATGACAAGAAAGGCCATGATCTGAGAGTGAGGAGGGGAGTCTTCTACCTTATTCTTCTTTATTCAGCAGTCAAGAATTTAATTTAGATGTTGTCCTTGCAAGTTTTTCTTTTAGAAATATTAGTTATCATTATAACACATGTAGATGACTTTTCACCACAGTTTTTAGGGAGACTCAGCAAACTGAGGCATGCATGGTCTTTGGGGATAGTCCCTTCATGATCAAAACACCGTGCAGTGCCCCCAGCTGAGTACAGATCATTTTTCAACTGAAAATGCATTCCTCATTTCTAAGGGAAATGTCAAATAGGGTCTTGTTAACATAACATTAATTTAACAATTTATTCTTGTTTTTCTTCTGGTCTATAGACATGCTTTTTAAAGATATTGATGACATTCTTCTGATCCATTTCCATTTCATTTCAGAAATATCAATATAAGAAATGACTAAAAAAACCCCAATATTTCTATCCCATCTCCTTATACACTTAAAAATTTCTTTCATTTGACCTCTTCAGTGGAGATGCTTGCCTTCTTTCCCTTACACAGTGGTTGTCAAATTTGAACGTGCAATAGAAGCCCTGGCAGGATTGTTAAAACCCAGAACAAGAGGCCCCACTCCCCAAATGTCTGATTCTGTAGGTCTGAGATGGAGCCTAAGGAGTTGCATGTCTACCAAATTCCCAGGTGATGCTGATGCTGCCAGTCTGGGGACCACACTCTGAGAACCACTGCCCTAGTGGATTCTGTAATTTACTCTTTTCCAGTAGTTTTTGAAGGAGGGCCAGGCAGCTGCCAGGCCTCTCTCTGGACCTGCAAGAGGGATGGGGAGGGCAATACAGAAGAGAATGCCTCTCGAGCTAGTTCTGCCCCTCTCTCTTGCCCACAGAAGCTCCAGAGCTTCCCCTGACAGAGGAGACCCTGGGCTGGGTGGACCTTTGGTCTTCTACACACAGCATCTCTGCTAATTCTTGTGTCTGTCCTTGTCCCAAAGCAGTCATGACTGAAGCCACCCCAGGGTGCTTTCATCTTTCAAGTCCTGATCTCTTGTGCCCCTTACCACCCTTCTCTCACCCAAATCGCCTTTTCCTGCTCAGATCCCTGATCTCTGGCTTCCCCCTGTCTGCTGCCAGTTGCACCCAGCAAGCTCTCGGTACACGATGGATGGGTCTTCATAATAACCCTGGCAGGCAGCTGTGGGCCAGGGCCTCCCCTTTGAGGCTGGTGCATCTTTGATTTCTAGACAGATTAGCAGCATGCAGAAGCAAAGCCCATGTAAAAGGCTGGAGTGAAAGGACCAGCTCTCCGCATGACATGTGCCTGTAGTACACCGTGACTGGCAGGTAAGGGGAAAATCTATTTGCAGTGCCCAGCAAGCTAGACACTCGTTCAGAAGAGCCTGCGTGGCCTAAAAATACCACAAAGGGTGGGAGGGAGAGAAAGGAAACTTTAGCATGGAATATTTTCAAAAAATTAAAAATAGAAAGGCCTTTGGTAAATGAGAGTCCCCAGTTGCTGTCCGGCTCACCACCTACGGGGCTTTTAGGATTCCCAGCAGATAGCCAGTTGTCGGCATGACAGGAACTGTGACATTATTTCGGGAAATGAAGTCAGGCCACCAATAGATAGATAGCAGAGGCAAGCGTGGAGAGACGAAAGTGCCACACGGTGGGCCGAATTGATTAGGATTAACCATAAACTGGTGTGGGGATTAATGAGATCCAATCGATGCGAGGTTCCTCCTCTGATTTGATGAACCTCTTTGTCAGGCTTGCTCAACCTCAGTCTCAAATCTGCAAGATTGTATAGTTTGCAACAGGACTCTGATTCTGCTCCTCTTCTTGTGAGGGTGTTGGGACGCTGTCTCTGATCTCCAGCACTGCCTTCTCCTCTCCCCACCCCCAGTCTCCTCATTCAATCTAAACTCTGACAGATGTTTGGTTTATTTTCATTCTTATTGCCTTTGTTAGAAACTGCCTGGATGAGTGAAATAAACAAATGTCCTCCCCACCAATGAGCTGCCCCAATCAAGGACCTATGTAAATAGATCTGGCCCAGCCCTGGCAAGATCTTGGGGCGAGGGAAGCTATGGCATGGTAGCAGAATCCAAATGGTTTACTGTGTGTCTCTGTTCAGTTCTGGGAGAAAAAAATGGCACCTGAAAAAAAAAATCAGGATTATGGCAGAGAAGAAAACTGGATTTCTGCTCTCTAAGGGGTTCAACAACTCAACCCATGAGTGTGGGTTTAGAATGGGGGCACGTATTCTCAAAAAGATCAAAAGATAGTTCCCTAGACAACCCAGGGAAGAAACGTAGACTACAGGCTCTGCTCTGGAGGCAATCTAATTTATTTACCAGTTCCCCTATAATAGCTGAGGCAGAGAGGACCCTCAACAAATGTCTGCTGACTGAACAAATGGCATGGGCTGGAATGACTGGGCTGGAATTCATGCCCAACTATCGGACTTACCAATCAAGGCTGGAGATTTTTCAGTGAGGGATGCAGTGAACTATCTTAGGGTACCCCAAGTACTGGCTGGTTATCACCTCATCTGTGCCCAGATTATACATTCCCAGCTGTCAAGTTACCAACTGTGTGCCAGGGATCAGGGCCGGCTCCACCCAGATGGACAGTTGGCAGGGCTACAATGTCAGCAATGTCACATACCTGAGCATGACCTTAAGCTGCCCTCACAGTCCAGCCCTGTCCTGCTCAGCCTGTGAGCACTATCAGACCTATGCATATTTGAAAATTCCTCCTTTAGACAAATTAAGTTATAAATATTAAGCATTTCCAAATTTCCAGGACAGTCTCTGAGAAACTCAGAAGGCATCATATCATGAGTAGTCTCATGATTTTCATATCATGAAAAAAATGTTGTACCCAAAACTCCTAGGGGTACATAGAGGTACTTAGACGAACAGGTAATCTGGGGAAAAAGTTGCCTCCAATAGAGTTGACCTTGGAGATGGAAAACTTAGGGGTATCACTAGTGTCTTTTGAATTGCATTGTTAGTGGGGATAGTTTTTGGTGTTTTTGTTTTTGCAGTTTTTGGCCGGGGCTGGGTTTGAACCTACCACCTCCAGCATATGGGGCCAGTGCCCTGCTCCTTTGTGGCACAGGTGCCACACCTTTTTATTTATTTATTTTTTTTGAGACAGAGTCTCACTCTGTCACCCTGGGTATTGTGCTATGGCGTCATACTCTTAGCAACCTCAAACTCTTAGGCTCAAGCAATCCTCTTGCCTCAGCCTCCCTAGTAGCTGATAGTGTGCGTCCAACATCCAGCTCATTTTTCTATTTATAGTAGAGTCGGGGCCTGCCTCTTGCTCAGGCTGGTCTCAAACTCCTGAGCTCAAGCAATCCACCTGCTCAGCCTCCTAGAGTGCTAGGATTACAGCTGTGAGCCACCGTGCCCGGCCAGGGATAGGTTTTTTTAAGGTATAACTAAGATTATGAAGGATCTAATTGAATATATTCAATATATAAGGTTCAGAGAAGTTGAGTGATTTTCTTGAGGGTCATCACTAGTTTAAAGCCTCACGGTGTTAAAATTAGCAATCCAGGCTTAGAAGGAAGCCAATTTCATAAGTCTTTCCATGGTATCATCTTGCAGTTCCCTTTCATGGCAATTCCTTTGTCATCCATGATTTTAAGAGCATGGATGATGAGGAACATGAGGGAAGAGAACATGACTCAGCATCTTTTATTTACCTCGCATGTACAAGGTACTTTACATACATAAACATACCTACTTTTTAAAATGTTCCTTTTGGGTGGTGCCTGTGGCTCCATGAGTAGGGTGCCAGCCCCATATAGCAAGGGTGGTGGATTGGAACCCAGCCCCGGCCAAACTGCAACAAAAAAATATCCAAGTGTTGTGGCAGGCACCTGTAGTCCCAGCTACTCAGGAGGCTGAGGCAAGAGAATCGCCTAAGCCCAAGAGCTAGAGGTTGCTGTGAGCTGTGACACCACAGCACTCTACTGACGGCAACAAAATGAGACTCTGTCTCTAACAATAAATAAATAAATAAATAAAATATTCCTTTCAAGTGGATATTAAAAGCTAGATTTTTCAGTTAAAGAAACCAAGGTTCAAAGAGGTGACTTGACCAGCACACCGGTTTTAGGTATGTTAATTTGGCTACAAAAGCCACACTTGGTTTACATTACCACATACCAACCTGCCAACCAGATTAGCCCAAAAGGCTTAGTAGATAGGTCACCTGTCAGCTACCAGAGTACGAGGGCACTGAATTAAGAGAGGAGAGATGTTCCTGTGGCCTCAATACACATACATGATAGAAACCTCCTTTGATGATTAGTGAAGTCATAGCATAATTAAAATTAGCAAAGTTACTAGTAAAGAATCACAAATTATGAAACCTAACATGTGAAATAGTATTTGCCTCTATGTCCCCAGCTGTTGCTTCCATTCTTCTGAAATTCACCTACTGATTAAGGACAGCTTTCTCTGGTATTGAAAGGTTCCTATAATGTTTGCAGAGTGGCTGAAAAAAAAAAAAAGCTTATTTTCAGAAGTCCCAGAGTGCGAAACAGGCACCAATAGGTAGATTAAAAGAAGGCAACTTTAAGCTAAAGGGAAGGAAGAACTTTCTTTCTTTTTATTTTTTTGCAGTTTTTGGCCGGGGCCAGGTTTGAACCGACCACCTCCAGTATATGGGGCCAGCGCCCTACTCCTTTGAGCCACAGGAGCCATCCAGGGGAGGAAAAACTTTCTAACAAGTGGATCGGTGTGATTGTGGATGAGTGGCTTCAGGATGAGCTAAGTTTTCTTCCTTGGATGTACTTAAACAGAGGTTTGGAAATACTCTGGGGTCTGGCATTGGCTAAATATTAGATTGGATGATCTTTAAGGGCACCAAAGGAGTGGAGAGTCCATAACATGTGCCACGAACAGTAAGACAATGGATAGTTGCCTGGACATTTTTGACTCTTCTAACCTGTTACTGAGCAACACTCTGCTTAGTCTGCTCATCACCTCCATGAGTACTGATGGAGGCTGCAGTGAGCCTCAATCCATCTTCAGCTGGAAACAGTTTTAGTTCTTATCTGAGCAAATTCTAGTCTACTACTCAGTGCCAAAAGAAAAATATTTGGGGGGGTGTGTGAAAGATTTAGGAGGTGAGCCAAATGAGTATGGACAGTCCTACTTGAGTCATGGAAGTTTTAAAAAGAAGAGTGGGTGGGAGTTGCAAGAAGGCAGGGCAGTCCAAGTCTCTGGAGGTGGTGACTTCTGCTTGACTAAGTGGTCCAACTCAGGACACAGAGGTCATGTGGGAGGCCAGGTCATTACATCTTTAATGTCTCTTTTAATCAAAGATTCTATGAGGTTTAAATAAGGAACCATGTAGAAACAGGAGGACTGCACTCTGCAAGCTTTCTTGGGTTAAGGAAACCCCTATCACTTTCTTCCAAGGAATCCATCTATTAAAGTAAAACTTAGGCCAATCCTGTCACCCAGCAATCTACTTCTCAGTGTGTGTCCAGTGGAAATGGGGGTTTAGTATCCTCCTAAACACATGTTTAAGAATGTTCATGACAATTTTTTCATAACAGCAGCATTTTTATTCATAATAGCACCAAATTAGAAATAACTTATAATATCTCTTGACAGTGGAAAGTTAAGTAAGTGTCAGTCTGTTCATACAATGGAATACCACACAGTGATGATAAAGTAGTGACCGTTGATACATGAAACAACACCGGTGTGTCTCATAGATATAATATTGAGAGAAAAAAGTTAGATGCTAAAAAACGCATACTTTATGATTCTATTGATATGAAGTCCCTTAATAGGCAAAACAATCTATGGCGAGAGAAGTATGAATGGAGCTTATCTTTTGTGGAAGGAGCATTGACTGAGATCAGGCATGAAGATAATTTCGGGATTGCTGGAAATGTTCTGTATCTTCATCTGATGGTGAATAAATATAAAAATTCATGGAACTGTGATTTCTTTTTCTTTTACTGTATGTAAGTCATAGCTTAAAAAAAAAACCTAAAAAAGGATAAAAAAGGAGAGAGTAATTCTTTTCCCTTGGAGACTGGGTTATATTCTGAATTCTCCCAGTGTTCTATGTTAAGGAAAAATACCCTATCCTGTTGCATTGCTAAACTGGTCCTTGAGCAAAATAAATTATTAGACGAGGACGAGGGCAAGCACTAATTATGGAAGATACTCAATAAAACATAGCATTGTACACATTTCCAAATGTTCTGAATCAAATTTTGGCTCCTGCACCTGGGTTCTACTCCTAGTTACGCCACTAATGAGTTGTGTATGCTTGATACTTTTTTGTGAAGCCTCAATTTTGTCATGAATAAAATAGTGAGCCATTCATGTATTCATTCATTCATCCACTCAACAAACATTTATTGAGTGCCTACTATGCGCAAGGCTGTTTGATATATCTGTGGGAAACAGATATGCCCCATAATGTCTCACAGAGTTGAGAGGCTTGCCTGAGACAACACATGCAAAATTGTATCAGAACAAGAAAGGGCTGCAGTGTTAAAAGAATTTCTTATTTGGACCCAGCAATTATATTCACTGCCCCCATTCATTGCAACAAGGTAATTCTTTACCCCAGGAAATTAATACATTTGCTAAAATATTATTCTCAGTCTTCTGTGTATATAAACATTTGCATCTAATTGGAAAATTTACTGTGCGCTGAGATTTTCAATTTCAAAAGCCCCTTTAGATGTTAATGTGTTATGAATAGAGTAAGATTTAACGTATAGTTTAGTGTGTTGGCTATAATACAGTTGTTCAACATTTGGAAACCAAATGTGTTTTGTGCCTGGCTACTTTTCCATGTGCCGGAAAACTATGGAATGAGTAAATAAGTCACAAATGCGAAAAGCAAGTACAGTATGATATGGTTTTTATAGGGTTTTAAAACAAGCAGAAGAATGCTATGATTGTTTCTGGATGCATGTTAGCATGTCAGCAATAAAAGTCTCAAACCATGCTGCCTATAAGGAGAGTGTGTCTTAGAGTGGGGATCCCCACAGCAGAGCCTCAGGCCAGGACTTGGGCCTGCAGTGTTTATTGGGGGAGGGTGATCCCCGAGAGAAGGGAGTGGGAGATAAAAAGTGGGAAAACCATGAAAGTGTATGTTGTTGAGATCACTGCTATAGGCAAAAGGGCTCTCAACAGCCAGGAGGACCTCTGAGAATTGTGTCCTGGGGACTTTCATATATGCATTGGCTCTATCCTCATCAGTTTACGTTTCTCCTGGGGTTAATTCCTCCACACTTCCTGATGTGCCTGTGAGGGTTGAGTTCGCTCTTGAGGGTTTTGAGTAAAGAATAAGTGCCTTTATTCAAGTGCCTTTGAATAAAGAATCAGAGGCTCAAGGTGGACCCTGGAGGTGGGATATTGCCAGCATGGCTAAGCCCCGAGGTGGGCTGAGTGCCTGTGACAGGGGTGCCAATCGTCTTCTACTCCCTGGAAAAGAGGGAAAGGAATGGGATGAAGAAGGCACATATAGGATGCTTCAGCTGGATCTCTAATGTGTGTTTTTTTTAAAGAAAATATGGCAAAATGCGAGTATTTAACAAAGCCAGATGGTAGGTATATAGGTGTTTATATATTATTCCTGAGACTTTTCTGTATTCTTGAAAACTAAAAAAAAATAGGCTGCATCAGCATTAATTTGTTTCAGGGGAGCTCTGATTGAATAATTATGCAGAGCAGTTATGTGTCAAATAGTAATATAATTTGCCACTAGTTCGTAAATTAAGTTAATGTACCTAAGTATAATTTCGATGGAATTTGACTTACAAAATATTGAGTTTTATCCAAAATGTCATGGTTTAATTTTTATTCTAGTTGAGAGATCTCACTTGATAAACTTTTGATTATATTTCCAGTTGTCTTACCAGAGCTCTTTGTAAACAGGGGGTGATTTATCCATTTTCTGGTTGGGAAAACCATAGCTCAGAGGAATTTAGTAATTCATTCAGATCACTCAGCAGTAGAAAAGAAAATAATGCAGGTGCTCTGCCCTTTCATTTCAGTCTGTGATCCTCTCTGTGTTACCCAAATCTTTGCAAAATGATCAGCAGAACAATCTGGGGCACAATCTGAAGGGCACATGCGTGCAAATGGGTCAACATAGGGCACAGGGTAGGAGGCCATAGGATTTATGGTCTCCTCACTCAAGGGTTTCATAATAAAGTGAAGATATGAATAAACATATCAGCCATATCATTCCATCCATCTCTCCTGGGTGTGAGGAAATGGTCACAGTGGATTTTGCCTAAAGAATATCAGCAGTGACAGCTGCCACCACACAACTATGTACTGAGCACCCATTGTGGGCACGGCCTGTCATTACCATTGATCATTGCCAGACTATCCCAAGGTTACTGAGCTCCTCTGAACCTTTCCTTAGATGCATGTGAGCTGTGTTTTATCCTCTGAGGTCAACAGCTCCTTGTTCAAGGGCATTTTTTTTTAATAGTAAGAGGTGTTTGGAGGAGCAAACTGGGGTCCAGCAACCACAGTAACAACCACAAGAGCCTGCACAGTCCCTTGAGGAAAGCCCCTTTGCAAGGTCACTTTTGAGACTTCATGGCTCCACTCAAGTCAAACATTTCAAGTGGTTGAACTTGGAACTTGGACTCAGAACCTTGTTTCGGAAGGAACTACTTCACATGTTTAAATGGTTAATGAGTAAATACTGCAAATAGCAGCTGCAGACGTCTGGGCTTACGACACTTAGGAGGGACAGAAAATGCCATTTGCCCCCCTTGATTTACATGTAAAAAATGCTGTGCAGGGCAGCACCTGTAGCTCAAATGGGTAGGGCTCTGGTCCCATATGCCAGAGGTGGCGGGTTCAAACCCAGCCCTGGCCAAAACAAACAAAAAAAAAAAGTGAAAAACTACAGCTGACAAGTTTGCTTTCTGCCTCTTCTAGCTGAATGTCATTTGAATTGAGACCAGTCCTGTGGCACAAAGGCAAGCAGTCCCGCCTTCTCTATACACTGTCCAGATGCATTGCTGAACCCATGACTAATTAAAATATCCCCTTCCATCCTGAGCTCCTAAGAACTGCATCCTAATTTCCCAAACTTTTCTTCAACTGTTGGCAACCCTTCCTGTCCATTTGATCTTTGAGTTGTCAGAGTAGGCAGCATCAGAGCTGGGGAGCTCAGATGTTCTGCAGAAAAAACAGGCTCACTAACAGTAGTAAGTTCCTGTGACTCCCACTGGGACCTAGTTGGAGGAGCCTGGGTATCCTAGATGGCTGACTCTGGCTTTTCCCTTACTTCTCCAGGTACATTTTCTGCCATTCTGGTGTTCCTTGGTGTCCTTCAGCAAAAGTTCTTAACCAGGGATCTATGAGCTCTGTGTCAGATGTTGGTGCTCCAGACATGTTCCCTGGGCTTTCAACTTTGGGGACAATAAGATGGCTTCTTACTCTGAACATCTGCCACTATATGCCTGAGGGTATTCTCTGGATAGTGGGCCATGTTGTTTTTGGCCCTGCAGGGAGTAGGTGTGGAGTGGAACTAGATCTTGGGTAACCAGAAGGGGCAGAGAGTTAATGCCCCCAGGGGCACCCTTCAACCAAAATGGAATGGGAAATGATAGGCAAATGTCTCAGTTTCTTTGCACCAGGGGGATTTGTTCTAGGGCATGTTTCACAGTGTTTCTCAGAGGGGCCCCAACAGGGTGAAGCCCTACCTTCCCACCTGTTTCGTAGCTTTTTTCCTTTTCCTCATCATGATACCGGATATTTGACTTTAGATTTCCAGGCTCTTGGTCTCGATGATTCGATGAATGAATCAATGGACCACAGGGTAGACAGTAAGTTAGGTTTTATTTACAGAGGTATTATTACAGCTCTTACAAAGAGCCAAACCTTGCAGAACAAGATAAGATAGGTTTTATATAAGTGTCACAGCTCTTACAAAGAACCAAACCTCCTTGCAGGGCAGGATGTAAGTGTCACAGCTCTTACAAAGAACCAAACCTCCTTACAGAGCAGGGTATAACTGTTACAGCTCTTACAAAGAGCCAAACCTCATTGCAGAGCAGGGTATAAGTGTTACAGCTCTTACAAAGAGCCAAACCTCCTTGCAGAGCAGGATGCAAGTGTTATAGCTCTTACAAAGAGCCAAACTTTCTCACAGAGCAGGGTATAAGTGTTACAGTTCTTCCTCTTCTGCTCTCTCTCCCTCAACGGTCTGCAATGATCTGCTGAAGTCTTGCTCTTCTGCTCTACCTTCCTGGACGATCTGTGATGATCTGCGATGATCTGCCCCTAGGCTCTCTGCTCAGGGGTTTATATAGGGGCAGTTGTCCAATGAGCTGAGAGCTTAGCTGATTGGTCTATAAAATAGACCAGTCAGGAGCAGGATTGAAAATAGACCAATCAGGGATGCACTGGAGGAATCGCCAGTGTTTCCCCCTGATCGGCAGGTCTTTTTCGTTCCTGGAGCCTCTGGTGGGAGAGGAAAGCTTCCCCTTTGGCTCCAGCCTGCCAGTTTCTGTGCCAGCTGCTTCCAAGGCAGAGCCAGCAGGTCCTCTAGCGCCGCTCTACTAGAGCCTATGGTGGGGGAGGGAAGCTCCCCCCTTGCTCCATCCTGCCAGTTCCTTTGCCGGCTGCTGCCACCAAGACAGAGGTGGCAGGTCCCCCAGCCCCACTCGGCTGAGCTGGCTGGGGTGCCACTTTTCCGGTATCAATCATTTACTCATTTCTCTACTCCCACTTCATGTTTTCTGAGATCACCTCCCAAACAAATCTCTTGCATCCAAATCTTTGTCCTACAGTTTGAATTCAGGCCTCTGAAGTGTCATGAAAATTTATGTTTTAAGTTGTGTATATGGAGGGCCCTCATCGTTTTTCGAAAGTATCCATGATCCCAAAGAAGCTAAGAACCAGTACCTAACCCCTTCTGCCAAGATCATTTCATCTACTGAGATCCAGAGACAGGGAATTGGATACTTTCCCCACAGTTCCCACAGCAAGTCTCACAATCACCCTCCAAGTCTGTTGAGCTTGCTGTGCTGTCTACTCAGCACCCCTGTTAGTATGGAATGACCCACTTCCTCAGCTCATGGCTCAACTGTCAACTCTCCCTAGGAATTGCCCGTGGCTGAAGGGAACCACATTACCCAAAGTTACACCCTCTCCCACAGTGTTATCTGCAAACAATGGCTGGTTGATGTGGGTGGACAGAGGCCTAGCTTCCTTGACCTGACTCAGGACAACTCTGCAGGGCACTCCTAGCTCCAGAGCTCCCTGCGGGTTTGGCTGAGACCTTTCTTTGTAACTGCATCCCAGTCCACCTTCCCCCTGCCCCATCTTTCTTCCTTCTCTTTCTCCTAAATACTGTCAATCCTGAGAGCACTTGGCAGGAAACTTCCTGTATGCCAATCTCTGAATCAGAGTCTGCTTCCTGGGAAACTGGACCTGTGACAATGTCTGGGAATCATTTCTACCTCCTCTTTTCCTTACCTACCTCTATGCAAAGAGACTCTCAATCAATCAAAATTCGAGTCTTGCTGATTATGACTTCAGAACATCTTTTTAATCCTTTCCTGATCTCTCATCTATTCTTATAATTTCTTTTCAGTTATGGTCCAAATGTCGGTGGCAGCCTCTACCCACTCCAAGAGTCCTGTTCTGCTTCTCTCAAACATGTCCTTCCCATTGCAAACAGCAATCTTCTTTCTAAAGACGAAATCTGATCTTATCAGTACCTTGTGCCTAACCCTCCAATGGCTCACTATGGTCCTGAAGATAAAGTTCTTCATTTGAATTAGGCCTTCGTGTCCTCTCTTCTCTACTGACCCCTCCAGCCTCATGTCTTCCCACATGCTTCCATGTGTGCTGTGCTCCAGCCAAATTGGCTGTCTTGTTGTTTCTCAAGTTTATTGCAACTTGGGTAAACTTCCACCTTCATCCCGCCCACACACACGCACCCACATGTGCATATACACACTCACTCATACACATGGGCACACACCAACTTTGCTCCTGCTTAGATGGTTTCTCCTACCCCAGTGCCCCTCCCAGGGACCTCCATGGCTCCATTTTGGTGTTCCACTAATGGAGCATCTTTTAGGTTGGGTTTCCTAGAAATAGACCCTGACACGAGGATTCCTGGAAATGTGATTTATTAGGAAATTTTCCAGGAATAACCAGTAAGGGAGTGGGCAAGAAGAAGCCAGAAGAAGAAGCTCAGCCAAGGTGCATTATTAAGTCATGCCCCACAGAAGGTAGGTCACTTGGCTCAGTCTCAGAAGGGGGCTCTGGAGACAGTAAAGGACATGCTTTAGTACTGTCCCACTAAAGTATTTATACACCTACCAGTCACTGGGTAAAGGGAAGGGGAAGGAAAGTTCCCAGGCATTTCTGAGTTCCTTTGGTAGAGACTCAGCAGGTGTCAGCAACCTGAGGGCTGTCCCCAGACAATGAGACTTGGTGTGATCTTTGTGGGAGTCCTTGAGGGCAGGTGAAGTCCCAGGGGAGGTGTGCTCCAGGGATTTTGCCACAGCTGGCTGTCACAGCCTGTCGACTTCCTGTATCCTTCTGTTCCCCCTTGCCCTGTAAGCTAATGAGCTCCTGGCAATCAGAGCACATCTGCTCACCATGACAAGCTTAGCACCAAGTATGTGCTCAGAGATGTTTATCAAATGAATGAATGAGTGGATGGATGGGTGAATGACTGAATGGGAGGCGGAATAACATCTACCTTCTAACAGTAGTGTTTGAAACAGGGATCTTCTGCAGTGAGAGCCCCAGCAGACAAGTACAATTTTCCTACTTTTGAAAATAGTTCCTATTGTGGGAAAGGCATGCATACATACTTGGAAAAAAGGATTCTTTTCTGTAGGGACCCAGTAAAAGTGGAGTTTATGCTTCATGCCAACCACATGCTTCAAAGAAGTCTTGCTTTCCAAGTCAGAGTGGTCTGGTGCCAGCAGGCAGCAGGAGTGTCGGGGCTTGCAAGGAAAAAGCAATAGATAGTTCTGAGTGTCTTCAAGTCTGAGGGCAGCCAGCAGCCATGGTCTGTTAGCTCTGGAAGGGACTGCTGGAAACATATCCACCACTTTCATTGTTTCATTTAGCAGGAAGTTTGAAAGGCATCAGTTTCCTCACTCAAAGCCTCATTGATTGGCTGAAGCTCTCAAAGTAACAATTGGCTAAGCCAGGTTATCACCCAGGGCTGGAAACTTTCCCCTTCTCCTACACCACTGATATTACTTACTACAGCCCATTTGCCAAACCTCCTTCCCTGGACTCTGATTTCTTGCCCTTTTGCAAAATGCTTTTTTCACAGTCAACTTTACTGAGGTGCAATTGACGTGAAGTAAAATGTGTCAATTTCAACCATCCAGTTCCAAGTTCTTTTTTTTTTTTTCAGGTATACATACCCACATGTGATATTTGAAAATACCACAATCAAGATATAAAACATTTTGATTCCTCCCCTAATTTCCCTTGTGTCTCTAGCCAACCACACTCCAACCCCAGCAAGCCACTGATCTCCTTTCTGTAACTATAGCTTTTTCTCTACCTAGATGTCACATAAATGAACCCCTGTGGTGTGTACACTTTTCTGTTGTCTAGTTTCCTTCACTCAGCATAAATATTTTGAGATTCATCCATGGTGTTACATGCCTCACTAATTTGTTCCTTTTTTATTGCTGAGTAGTATTTCATTGTATGGATGTATCCAAATTGGTTCATCCATTTTTCTGTTGATGGATATTTGGATGTTACTAGTCTTTGGCTATTATGAATAAGGTTGCTATAGATGTTCTCATACAACTCTTTGTATGGACAGATGTTTTTGCTTCTTTTCAGTAAATACCTAGAAGTGAAATGCCTGAATCATATGGTGAATATATGTTTAACTTTATAAGAAACTGTCAAAGTGGTTTCTAAAGTAGCTGTACCATTTCACAGCCTTGCAAGCAATGTAGGCAAGTTCCAGTTGCTCCACATCCTTGTCAAAACTTGATATTGTCAGACTTTTCAATTTTCGCCATTCTTTTGTGCATATAGTATCATTTCATGGCTTTAATTTGCATTTCAAAGAATGCTGTTGAGCACTTTCTCATGTCTTCCTCAGCCATTTGTATTTCTCTTTGGGGAAGTATTTGTTAAAATATTTTGACCATTTTTAAAATTGCTGTGTTTGTATTATTGGGTTATAAGAGTTCTATATTTTGAATACAAGTTCTTTGTCAAATATAGGTATTGTACATATTTTCTTCTGGTTTGTGGTTCTTTTTCTTAAAACTACCTTTTGAAGAGCCAAACTTTTACTTTTTTTTCATTTATGGTTTATAATTTTTTTTCTTTTTTTATAGAGACAGAGTCTCACTTTATTGCCCTCGGTAGAGTGCTGTGGCATCACACAGCTCACAGCAACCTCCAACTCCTGGGATTAGGTGATTATCTTGCCTCAGCCTCCTGAGTAGCTGGAACCACAGGTGCCCACCACAACACCCAATTATTTTTTGTTGCAGTTTGGCCAGGGCTAAGTTTGAACCCACCACCCTTGGTATATGGGGCTGACACCCTACCCACTGAGCCACAGGCACCACCTTATAATTTTTTTTTTGTTATCAAGGACTCTTTGCCTACTCCAATGTCACAAAAATTTTCTCACTTTTTTCTAGAAATTTTATTGATTTATTTTTTATATGTGAGTCTATGCTCCATTCTTGAAACCTCCCAGAACTCAAAAAGGATTTTCATCCTGATGGCTGAGAGGCTGATTCCATAGACTGAGGTGGGGGATTCAGGGGTAACAACTTGCCAATAGAGTTTGTTTCCTTGTGGGTCCTCAATGCACCTAGGGTCAACCTCCAGTAGCACAAGTGTCACATTGCTGGACACGTAGAACTACAGTGACATTTAATGAGCTCTCTCAGAAGCTGTACAGATCATTGGCTATGTCAATGTTTTCAACCTTTTTATCTCACAGCACACTTGAACCAATAGTTAAACTTCTGCAGCACACTTAAATTACATTAATAAAAAAGTGGGAAAAGAATATATTTACTGTGTTTTGAACTTCTTTTGAAAATAGTTTAATTGATAGTCTTTAAACATTTTCACAGCACTCTAAAGATCCTCTCACAGCACACCAGCGTGCCATGGTACACCAGTTGAAAATCACTGGGCTATGAGAATGTAGGGTAGTGGTTTGATCTTTCTGAGGCTGTTTTTTCATCTATAAAATGGGGATAATCAAATCTCTCCTCTGGGACTGCTGCCAGGATGAAATGAGAGAGTGGATATAAGAGGCACTCAGCAGGATCTTACCCACAGGAAGCCCTCTCGAAGCAGGAGTTTCTCTTATTGTCACTGCTGTTGTTGCTGCTGTGTCATCTCAGCATGACTTGAACACTGTGCAGATGGCCTGGTCTGGGTTTTTATAAAACTGTGTTGATGCCATGCGTTACTGGCTTTCTGCAAGCTCATTTGAGCCTTTTTAAAAATAGGAGCCCTGCTATATTTGGCAGGTCACTGCTCTGGTATGAAGGGACTTTTAGGGCCATGCTGATGAAGCAGCTGAGCGTGGCTCAGGAGTGGCCACCAGTCGGCAGTGAGTCAGGATGCCTTTGGCATGCTTTTTGAAATATTTTAAAAATGATTCCATGTGGGAACTTTCTGTTTATTCTAGAGAGCAGAGGCAGATGGGAATTATGGGAAGGCCTTACTCTTTGCTATGACAACTTATGTGGTCACATTATCTTCTCTCCAGCCTTCCACAAAGTCAGAGGCTATGTCCCCTCTGTGAAATGCTATGGAGGAGACAGGAAAGAAGTATTTACAGATATATTTTAAGGCTTCTAGTTTCATGCTTTGGGCTTACTTTCCTCTTAAACTTTGCCTGTGCAGCTGAATATATTTTCTTTCCAGAACTGCTTCAGAAACTGATATTTTAATACTAGGAATTCTACATGCCTGATTTAGTTGGTCCTGTGTACACAGTGACAGCATACAAACCCATTAGTGAAGTGATGTCAACCTCTGGGCCTCAATTTTCTCATTTGTAAAATGGGAATGATAATAATAATAATGTCTCAGATATTTGTTGCAAGGATTAAATTGGTTACTACAAATAAAGAGTTCTAAAGAGTAACAGGTACATAGTAATAAATATTGTCAGTGGTATATATTATTATTATTGTTTTATTCTGCTTGAAATTGCCTTTTTATTTTTTTTTCATCTAGCAACGGGATGAGTGAGTGGGAGGGCCTTATCTTCATTTAACATTTTTTCCTTTGATCAACGGAGTGTCTAATTTGGAATTCCAGAAGTAGCAGGGGATTAACAATTAACAATAGCCTGGATTCCCCTTAGCCTTTACTTAATGTACTGAAATTCTACTTGCTTCATTGACATTTTATGGCTTCCCACTTTCCCCCTTCCTCGGCCCTCAGGCAATTTCTCCTGAGCTTCAGGACGTTCTGGATGAGCACAGCATAAGAACATTAACTCTTGGCGAAAAGCACTTCTTCAGCTTATCTCCACTGTTTGTCCTTTCACTGTGTGCTCTCCTCCTCCTCTGCCCCCTTGCCTAGATGTGGTCACTCAAGCCTCACCCTCCTCCTCCTCTTCTAAAATGTTGTGCAAGCTGGCATCCAGTCAAAGCAGTTGGAGAAGTGGAAATGTTTAAGTGTGTGTTAGGTGTGGGGTGAGTGGAGGGGCCCAGCAGCTTATGACAGTGGGAGTGGTTCATCCATGCCCTCACTTCCTCACTGCCAGCTGGGGGTGCCCAAACCAGCCAGAGGTTATCTAGACCTGGGCACCAGGACAAGATCTGTGGTGGTTTAGCCCTGAAGTGTGCAGGATAAGTGAGAGTGGAGGAACTCACCCCATACTGCATTTAGGAAAACATGCAGCCGGTGAAGGGAATAAGGGCTAAGGGTTGTTGTATTCCCAGCCCCAACCGAGAGCCTCTTAGGGAAACACTGCCATGTTACTCTGGTGCAGAGGCCACAGGTCTGTCGCCAAACACAAAGATGCCCAGCAGGGCTGGCTTCATAGGCTTGCAACCAGTGTAGTAGCAGCTCAAGACCCCATACAAAGCAGGGCCCCATGCATGGGGTTTAATGCCCTGCATTTGGCATCATGAAATTCTTAATCTTATCTTTGAATTTGTATCTTGTGAATGGAGCCCAAAGGCACAGTGAAACACAATGGTGCTTGGCGCTTGGAGTATCAGCTCACTTGTAGTCCTGCCTTCAGCTGCCTCCCTGCTTTCCCAGAATGGATTCTTGCCTCTTGCTGCCCCTCCCTCACCCTGAGACCACTACCACCTGCTTTCTGTCCTTGTAGGGGGCCAGGGATGGGTGCAGGAAGTTTGGGGCTGGGAGCGTGTGCCCTGCCCATGTTGGTGTAGGGCACAGCTGCCACCACCTCTGCCCTGAGCTTGCAGGGCATGGCACATTTGGTGGGAGACTTGGTGGGAGTGGACTATAGATTGGGGTGATGGGCTCTTGGGAAGAGAAGAAACCTGGCTCAACTTCCCTGCCCCTGGCTGGGGTATCATATGTTGGTCTGGCCTCTGGTGGGAGGGTGAATATAGTCAGAGTGCTCTAAGTCATGCAAGCCCTAAGTCACAAAGTGTACCTCCCCCCAGCTGCCTCTATGCCCAAGAAAGCGTGCCATTAAACAGCAAAGATAAAACCCCAGGACAGGTCAGGAGAAAAACCGCAGAGGAGAGTATAAGGCTTTGCACTTAAACTTTTTTTTTTTTTTTTTTTTTTTAGCAGCTTTTGGCCGGGGCTGGGTTTGAACCTGCCACCTCTGGCATATGGGGCCAGCACCCTACTCCTCTGAGCCACAGGCGTCACCTTGCACTTAAACTTTTTTTTTTTAATTTCTTATAGCATAACTATGTACATTAATGCAATCATGGGGTACAGTGTGCTGTTTTCATATACATTTTGAAATACTCTCATCAAACTGGTTAACATAACCTAAGCACTTAAACATTTTAATGACACATCCCCCGCCTCACTTTTGAAAGAGGAGCCCTGCATTTTCCTTTTGCACTGGGTCCCACAAATTGTATGTCCAGGTACCCAGGTCTAAATGGTCTCTGGCTGGCTTGGGCATACTCCTTCTCCTGGTCCCAGCTGGCAGTGAGAAAGACGAGGGCATGGGTAAAATGCTCCCACTGTCGTAAGCCACCATCTGGGGAGAGTTGCACAGCATGTCCACTCCCATTTCATTAGTCAGGGCTCAGTCTCATGGCCACATTTTACTGCAAGAGAAAAAAGAAAATCTAATCCAGCAAGTATCCAGGGGGAATGGGTGAAAGGCAATGTTGGTGAGCACTGACTGCCTCTGCCACATCCCCTAAATCCTTTATCTACTTGATAATGACACTGTCGTCCATCTACTCATGGAGGCCAGTCTTCTCATGGGCCCTTATGCCTCATCTCTTTTGGCTAATGCTTCCTCAAGCCGTAACAATTTGATCTTTGTCCATTACTTTGATCTGTCCACTTCTCTCCATGTCTACCTTCCCCATCCCAATCAATGCTCTCCTGGTCAGTCCCCAAGTGACTTTTAAACACTTTCATCATATGTCACTCACACGTACCACTATCGTTAACACATTTTGAGCACAGACCCCAAATATACATACCTTTGTTTAGAAATAGCATCTATGCACCACTGTTTTTCTAAATTTTACATAGTAGCAAAGCTTAATTTCTTTCTATTTTTAGACTGATATAATATATATATATATATATATATATTTTTTTTTTTTTGAGACAGAATCTCAAGCTGTCACCCTAGGTAAAGTGCCATGGTATGACAGCTCACAGCAACCTCAAACTCTTGGGCTTAAGTGATTCTCTTGCCTCGGCCTCCCAAGTAGCTGGGGCTACAGGCACCTGACCATTGTTTTTTTATTGTTGCCATTGTTGTTTTAGCTGGCCTGGGCCAGGTTGGAACCTGCCAGCCTTGGGGTATGTGGCCAGTGCCCTACCCACTGAGCAATGGGTGCTGCTCTTAGATATATTTTTATATTTTTTTCTCAAACCAAATAGTTGCCAATCTCATGTATTTTCTGGGATATAAGCCCCTCATGCTGATGATCACCGGCCTAGAAACCTGCAAAAGACTTTCACATGCCCTTTTGCTTTCACTCTTACCTGCATCTAATTTCCTTCCTGTAGCCAGAAAGGTATTGAGCAACCACCACATCTAGGCTCTCTTCTCACCAATGAAAAATAAAAGACTGACAAAGTTCCTAGCCACATAGAGCTTGTTCCAGTGAAGGTGGTTGGGAAGCAAAAATAAACCAAAGAAACATGTCAAGTACTGGCGAGTGATCTGAGGAAAAACAATGTAGGGAAAGAGGATGGGGAGTGAATGCGGTGAGGGTGGCAGAGGGCTTGCTCTTCTAGAGAAGGCCTTGCCTATGCGGTAACATTTGAATCCTATATGAATGGGGATTAAGAGCCACATGGAATTCTGGGAAAAGGTAATTGCAGGCAGAGAGAACAGCAAATGAAAATATCCTGCTGTGGGAACATGTCCCTTGGGCATGGGGCAGCAGGAAGGCCAGTGGGCTGGAGCAGAATGAGCCAGAGGAAAATAGTAGAAGGGATTGGGGAGGCAGGTGGAGGTCATTTCCCACAGGGCTTTGTAGACTTGCAATGTGGGTTTATCGTGCTTGAAGAAGGATAGGCAGACACTGGAAGGTTTTGAGCAGAGGAAGCACAAGGTCAATTTTATGCTTTAGAAGGTTTACTATGGCTGTTGTATAGAGAACAGTCAGCAGGAGTAGGAGGAAGTAGGAAACCACTTGCAGGGTGATTTTAGAGATCAGGTGATGTGGAGATCAATGAGGGTGGGATGGATCAGGCTGGTGGCAGTGTGGATGGGGAAAGTGCTCAGATTGGATTGTATTTTAAGGGTAGTATCAATTCTGATAATGTCTTCCTTTTGCTCAGAACGTTTTATGATGGCTTTTAGGGCCCTTGCTCATGGAATAAAGTCCAAAATAATTAACAAGGTGTACAGTCCCCCAGGGCCTAGCTTTGCCCACCTCTCTACCTGGGGCAAAATTCCCACTTTGGATCTGCATTCTAGCTCCTCTTTTTAGTGCCCAGTCTACATACTGTTTCCTCCATCTGAAATGTTCTTCTTCCCCTCATCAACAATGACTCTCTTTTCAGATCTCATCTCAATCATCAGTTTCTCCAAGGACAGAGTCTGACCTCCCTCACTGCTGCTGGGTGGCGCCTCTCTGACCTTCCCATGCCATGCCCTTCCCTTTCTTCTGAGCACTCCTTCACATTCCTTTGTGTGACTGTGTGACTCTGTCTCTCCTAATAGACTGCAAGCATCCAGAGGACCAGGACTTAGTGTTGCTCCTGCCCCAGTGCAGGGCCCAGAACATAGTGAGCTTAATCAGTGATGTTGAATGAAGATGTAAACGAGGAAGTTTGGATGGAAAAGACAGAGAGGCTTCTTCAGGAGCACGTGTGAGTCAGTGCCATGGGGAACTCCTCAAAGGAGCTTGCAGAAGAGGGGAACGCCTTCAAGGCAACTAGCTATAACAACTGAATTGGGGCAGGCCCATGCCCTAATATTAAGTAGAAGGTAGGACTGCAATCTTATTTGAAATCACAAGCTAACAAAGACCTGTGGCATACATTATCACTTGTGCTTTACTTATAACTCCACTTATGTGGGGATGTAAGAAGAAAATAATTCATTCTTCCTTCTACTGCCTTATCAAACACAATTTCTCAGATAACTCTTTCTCACTTCTGGATGAAATCTCAGCCAAGTCCCATAGGTTTTCAATCCCCTTCTGTCTCAAGCGCAATCCAATTTCAGTAAATAAAACGTCCCATCTAGTTTAACTTGAAAACTTCAATCTTTTATTCAATTTCAAGCACCCTCCTTCCTCATCCCTTACTCCAGCTTGCCTCTAACTGGGATGTGTATATGGGGGGGGGGTTGGGGAGAAAAGGCACAGTTGATGTCTTCTGTTCTCTCTTTTCATTGCTTCCACTGGTCCCTCACTGCCATTTTCAGCCTTCCCACAGTTGCTGCATAGGAAGGGGGAGAGGGAACAGCAGAGAATCTTGACTAGACTAGTGTAGTTATTACTGGTCTAGGAACGTGGTGAGTATGGACAATGTTCAAAGCTGACTCTTGTTTTGGTAGCTCTCATGGTCCCTCGGGGATGTTGCATGGTTTAGACTCTCTCACTAGCAGGCCTCTGATGAGTGGGGGAGTACCCCATGGCTGGTTTCTCCCTCAGGTCCTTGGCTTTGGGGCAGCACATCCCTTGATGGGACCAATTGCCCTACAAGTGGTCCTCCTGGGAAGAATCCTCTTGCAACCACTCAGACCAGATCTTCTGCAAAGTTCACATCTGACTCAAGAAATGTGCATGTCTTCTGGACCCTCCAACACTGGAAGTGATGGTGGTCCCCAGAGCAGTCATTTCATTGCTTCCAGGGTAGCTGGGTGGTAACAGGCTCACACCTTCATATTTTCCCAGGGAGTTCAATGACTGTCTTTATGTCCCTCAAGCTTCATAGAGCATAGGTCAGGCTCTCAGTGGTTCTCTTAAAGCCCTCATCACCTGATGAAAGTGAAGAAGAAATCCTCTATTCCCTCAGTCACAGTGGTGGGGGACACCAGCCACTCTAATATCCCTTATTCATATCTCTCCTTCTTCCTCTCTCTTCATCTTTCCCCCTCTCTTTGTACCTTCAACTTTGAATAAATTACTTAGTTTACCTTATATAGCATGGAGTTGAGTAATAGATATAGTAGCCTTATAATTTATTACCCTGGAAAAATCACTTTGTTTGGGATTGTGATTATTTTTTCAGTTTATATAAGCTTTTTAATGAAGTGTAATGTTCATATAACAAAGTGAACAGATCACAAGTATACAGCCTGATAAATTTTCACATAGTGAGTGTATAACCAACACTTAGAGCATAAAACCCCAGAATATTCCCAGCACCCCCCAAATCTCTCTCATGTCCCTGCCAGTCACCTCACCTCTCAAGCAGAACCAGTCTCCTGATTTCTAAGACTACATATTTATTTTTCAAACCAGAACAATTTTGAGAGTGAAAGGGGCATGTGGTACCTGTCCTCCAAAATGGCCTCCATCAATCCATTCTTTTCCTGTAAACATAAGCTATTGTTTCATCAAGAGTTGATAAACATTCTTATACCTCACTGAATCAGGGCTGGTCTCTGACTGCTTTGACCAACAGAATATTTCAAGGTGATCCTTGGCCACTTGTCATCCAGCCTTGATCTATAGCCTCCATGTAGAAAGTCCAGGCTACTATGCTAAAGAGAGGGACCATGTGAGAGGTGCACTGGGGAAATAGACATGTGAGTGAGGAATCTCATCTTAAATGTCTAGCCCAGTGAAGTCTTCAAGTGACTCCTGTTTCAGCTGCCATTTGCCTGAAAATGCTGAGATTCTCATCTTTGAATCTTTAAGCCTCTTGGGGTCCCCATTCTATCACCCATCCAAGTGCAGGCCACATAACCACCTAGGACAGAATTAATCACTAACACTTTTTCTCCATTTCCTCAGATGTTTTCTTCCCTCCTTATATAAGCCTTGACTTTCATTCGATCTGTAAAGGCTTGGCATGAAGATGATTCTGTTTTCTCCTGTGAAGTAAAAAGGCAAGTCTTGTGAATGATGGTGATTAACCATAATGATGGTGCTTCGGTCATAGCATGGACCTGTAACATATGTTATCATCTGCTCAGAAGCAGACAGAAGTCATGCAAGTGACATACTATGTTATAAAGCTCAGTGATGCCAGGCTTCTGCATGGAGACAGAGAGGCAGCTCTGTGTTAGGTGTAATGTTACAGGAGAAAGACAAATAAAGAATTCCTGTTGGCTGTGCCCTGGCTACTTCCAACTTCCCCTCCTCCCTTCCAAAATAAATAGCTGATAGGCTGGTATGAAAATACCCTCAGAGTACTCAAGGACAGAAGAAACTAAGGAAGGCTTAGTCAAAGGTGAACAGGGACCAATGGTAGAATCATTTCTACTCATGCCTTAGAGAAGAGCCATTTTTCCTTTCTGCAAACTAAGAGTATATCTTTTGCTTATAGGCCCTGACATAAGGTACTAATATCTCTTGGTTTGACTGCCAATTTTTCTCTTGGAATTGAGCCTTCTTCTTGTGTAACTATTTGTTTTTCAAAACAGTGTAAGAAATGCAAGTTAATTGGAGAAGAAATAGGGCAAAATAGAGTCAGGGTATCAGCAGTTTTTAGGATCTACCTTTCCATACAGTCAAGGATGAAATGTTTTATCAATCCTTGCTCCTTTTTGCTATTGACATTCTGAATTTATGACCATACCACTTGGAACTTTCTTTTATTTGACCTATAGACTTATCATTTTTCAATATTTACATGACCACAAAATGTGGTAGTAACAGGTCATAAACTAGAAGGGGAGCAATTCATATCCAAAGTAGTTGATTTGGTATTTTTCTTTTTAGAATGTAAAAGTATACATTTATTTTATATTACTGAGGGGTAAGAGAGCAGTGAATGAGAGAAGAAAAGATGGGGGAAAGAGAGAGAAAGGAGTGAGAGAATGGCGCAACATCCCAAAGAAAGAAAGAAAGGAAGAGTGCCCTGATTTGGCATTTTATTATTGGTTATACTTTCTAGAAGGCAGACAAATACTTGGCCCACACTGTATTAAAGATTTGAAGTATTGTGAGTGCTCGAGGTGCCTGTTATTTCATATATATTTGTATTCTATGGGATGTTTTATCTGTTTTCCTCTAATTTGAAGTAATTCCTCTTGAAAGGAACGAGTGTCTTCTGGAAGGTAAGCCAAAAATGTGAAGAACATGGA
The DNA here is from genome assembly GCF_000181295.1 of Otolemur garnettii. NCBI lineage: Eukaryota > Metazoa > Chordata > Mammalia > Primates > Galagidae > Otolemur > Otolemur garnettii. Next base: position 1,603,848 of record NW_003852553.1, read on the forward strand.
AGGTAGGAAAGGGAAATGAATAAACTGTGTTTAGATTAGGTATTGCTATATAATAAATTCCTATGAAACTCATTGGTTTAGCAGCAAGGATTTATTATATTTCATGATTCTCTAGTCTGGCTAGAGTTAGCTGGGCAGTTCTGCTCTATGTGGTGTTGGCTGAAGTCACTCATATAGGTTGGGCTGGAGATGCCAGTTTGGGTGCTTTGGTTCTTTTCCATATGTCCTGTGTGTGCTATTAGCTTGAGCTTGCTTACAGCACAGTGGTCTCAGGTTTATACAATAAAAACATGAAAGTAGAAGGTTCCAGGCTTCTTAAGGGGCAGGCCCAGTATTGTGGAATTAAACCGTGTCAATTTCACATAGTATTGGTCGAAACAACTCACAAGTCCATCATAGATTCAATGGCAGGAGAAATAAATTCCACTTCTAAGTGAAAGCTCCACCACGTACATGCAGAAAGGGAGGAACAGTTGACAGCCATCTTCAGTGGCAATTTATCAATGTAAAGAAATGGTGAAGAAAATTAAATTACAAAACAATAACAACCCAGAAATTGAAGAAAATATAAGAATATAATAAAAATATTCTTCAAATATTCATTCATTCATGTGCATATCCCCAACATTTAGCATAGTGTCTGGCATAGAGAAGGCTATTAGATAGAGCTTGTTAAATGAATAAAATTAATAAAACTTCTGTAGAAGAGATTGGCTATTAACCAAACTGATTCTTCTTCCTGGGCACAAAGACTATACTTCCCAGCCTCCCTGGTGGTTCTAAATGATCTGTGAGTTCTAGATGATGGGAATAGAGTAGAAGTACTATTTCTAGGTCTGATCTATAGAAACTTTTCACATGTTATTGTATATATTCTTTTACCCTCTGGATTCCCAGGAATGGAGACAACCTCCAGTGTGACCTTGGAAGCACTTTGAAGATAGTTGGGTAACAAAATGGAAGGAGCCTAGATCCCTGAGTCACCACTTTGAGAATACCTACCTGATCAGAAACATCTACACTATGTCACTATGTTGGCAATAAATAGCCTCCTTTGTGTGGAACCAGTGAAAATCTGGGGGTTATTTGTTACATCAGCCAGTGTTATCTGAACTAACACATCTCTATCTCTCAACCATCCTACAGTTTCAAGGACTATAATAACAGTAAAATTTCTTAGAATTGTTGTTGTTAAGTTCTAGTTGATAGAGTGATAAATATGTTTGGAACCACACTGTTGTGGGCAGACTTCTAAACAGCTCCTAATAATTCCCACCTATTGGAATTCACATCTTTGTATGATCTTTTTCGCTTGAGTGTAGACTAGATCTAATGACTTGTTTGTAGCCAATAGAATGTGGTAAAGATGATGGGAGGTCACTCCCATGATTAGGCTACAAAAGATTGTGACTTTCCTTTTGCTAGCAAACACTCTCTCTTGCTGGCTTTGATGAAGCAAGCTGGCATGTTGGAGAGGCCCATGTGGCAAGGAATCGAGGATGGCCTGTGATCAACAGGCAGTGAGGAACTAACGCCCTCAGTCCAACAGTCCTCAAGGATGGGGAACCTGCCAACAACTATGCAAATGAGTTTGAAAATGGATCTTTATCCAGTCAAACCTTCACATTAAGACTACAGCCTTGGCTGATATCTTGGTTGCAGCTTTACAAGAGACCTTAAAATAGAGGACTCAATTAAGCTGTGGCCAGATTCTTGGCCCATGGAAACTGTGAGATAAAAAATATATTGTTTGAGGCTTTTAAAGTTTGGGATAATTTGAAATGCAGCAATAGACAGCTAGTATATCTCCTAACCTGGATTTTAGTCTGGGGCTCACATGCAATCTATTGACACTGCTAACCTTCTAGTTTCAAGTAGATAATCTTGGAGATAAATACATGTTGAACTGTTTCTGGCACACATGTGCGTTTTTAAGCTATGAACTTCCAGAAAAACTGCCCTATCATACCCCTCTGGTTACCTAAATCTATTATTAGTGTGATGAAACTACTACATGATTGTTTAAAATCTGTTTGTCTTGATGTTTGAAATTGTTACTAAAAATAAGAAGGAATAAAACAAGGAGAGGCAGACAGAAATGAAACTGAAGTGTTGTGTTTCAGATTACTTAAGCCGAAGGAGTCTGGAACTTTCTCCATTCATCTGAAAAACAGAAAAACAAACAGATGCTCAAAGGGTAACAAGGAAGCTCTAGAAAAGCCATCTGTGTCTTTGTCATAATCAATAGCCTAGTTTCAGGAGATGAGTTAGAATTAGTATAAAGAGCATAAAGCAGACTGCGGGTGATAGAAAAAGAGAAGTGAACACACTTGGAAGGTCTGGCAGCAATGGATTCACAGTCCTGCAAGCCAACTATTGACTGAAGCTGGGAAGCTAAACCCTTGGGATAAAGCTTGTCTAATTAGTTGTTCAATTAGCTCCCTGCTGACCCCCAACACTGAAGCCATATCACAGTCACTATCTCTCATTCTGTTTATAATAGTGCTTATTTTCTCTGTAGTTCAAAATATTATTTTGTTTCCATACCTCTATTGAAAGCCTGTGGGAGGGGGAATAGAGGTCAGGGAAGCTAGAACACAAGAACCATGTGATTTCAAGAAAGTGGAAAATTAGGTATTTGAAAAGAAAATCCAAGGCCTGCTGCACTCACTGATGTTACTTACCTGGTCCTTGAAGGCATTTGACTGGGAACCCCTGATTTAACCTTCCTGCATTTAAATATCTTTCTATAAATAAAGGGATAAAGCTAGTTTAGGCCAAAGGCCTATGCTACCCTATAGTTTTATGACTCAATGATTCTGATGATGGAAATCTCAGACCAGAAGGAAAACTCATTTAGGAGGTTTCTTTAAAAGGAGAGAGATGGCTGATTAGAGAAAAAAAATTATAATTAACTTGAATGATGATGCTGTAGGGCAAGTTAAAATTATACTAGATGATGAGGATTCACCTTAACTATGCTTTTAATATAATTCTGATATCACTCATGTTTGTCTGAACAAAAAGGGAACTTCCCCTGTTCTGACAGCTGAACCTAGTCCTAAGAAAATATCAACTGGAATCAGCCTCTTCCTCAGTGACTCGGTATTTCTCAAGTGCTGAGTCACTTGGAAAGAGATTGGGAGGTGCCGAAAATATCCAGTACACCAGCCTTTGAAATATCAAAGTAGCCTCTTAATCTGATACTCATCTATGAGCAGATCTCATCATGAGCTATCATTCCAAAGGGATTTTGTAGAAGATCTCTTTATAGTACATTACCCATGCTTCTTCTTCTTTTTTTTTTTTTGGCCAGGGCTGGATTTGAATCCACCACCTCCAGCATATGGGGCTGGCGCCCTCCTCTTTTGAGCCACAGGCACCACACCACTTACCCATGCTTCTTTAAAAAAATATAATAATGGTATTGTATTTTTTTCTCTCAGTTTTGATTTTTACTTCAAACAGTCCATACTCACCTAATACTTAGATATATACATTTCTTTTAGTGCCTATATTCAATTGATCAATAAGTATCAAACTATTGGCATTTCTTAAAGACTCTTTCTTATTTTTCTTTTTCTTCACCTTACTTTCCACCTCTATTATTACACAGCTTCATTTACAATTTATATGCTGATATCTTGTATATGCATACCTCATTTTATTGAGCTTCATTGTATTGTGCTTCACAGATATTGTTTTGTACAAATTAAAGGTTGTAGAAACCCTGCAGTGAGCATCTTTAGGTGCCATTTTCCAACGGCATATGCTCACTTAGTGTCTCGGTGTCACATTTTGCTAATTTTTGTAATATTTTAAAATTTTAGATTATTACTATATTCATCATGTGATCTCTAATCAATGATCTTTTATGTTACTATTGGAATTGATTTGGTGCACTGTGAACCATGCCCACATGAAATGGCAAACTTAATTTGATAAATGTGAGTATTCTGACTGCTCCTCTGACTGGTCATTCCCCCATCTCTCTCTCTCTCTCTCTCTCTCTCTCTCTCATTAGATTTCCCTATTTTCAGAGACACAACAATATTACAATTAGGCCAATTAAATCTCTACAATAGCCTCTAAATATTCCAGTGAAAGGAAGAGTCACATATCTCTCACTTTAAATCAAAAACTCGAAATGATTAAGCTTAGTCAGAAAGGCATGTCAAAAGCCAAGACAGGCCAAAAGCTGGGCCTCTTGTGCCAGACAGCCAAATTGTGAATGCAAAGAAAAAATTCTTGAAGGAAATTAAAAGTGCTACCCCAGTGAACACATGAATGATAAAAAGCAAAACAGCCTTATTGCTAATATAAAGTCTGAGTGGTCTGGATAGATCAAACCAGCCACAACATTCCCTCGGGTCAAAGTCTGATACAGAGCAAAGTCCTAACTGTCTTCAATTCTGTGAAGGCTGACAGAGGTGAGAGAGCTACAGAAGAAGTAGCTCATGAGGTTTAAGGGAAGAAGTCATCTTTTCAATACAAAAGTGCAAGATAAAGCAGCCACCCCTGATGTAGAAGCTGTGGTAAGTTATTCAGAAAATCTAGCTAAAACAAATGATGACTATGGTTATAATAAATAGCAGATTTTTGATACGAATGAAAGAGCTTTCCATTGGAAGAAGATGCCATCTAGACTTTCAAAGCTAAAGGGAAGTCAGTGCTTGACTTCAAAGCATCAAAGGACAGGCTGACTCTTATTAGGGGCTAATGCAGCTGGTGACTTTATGTTGAAACCAATGCTCATTTACCTTTCTGAAAATCCTAGAAATTTTAGAATAATGCTAAATCTATTCCTCATAACTTCTAGAAATGGAATAGCAAAGCCTAGATGATAGTGTATCTGTCTATAGCACGGTTTACTGATTATTTTAAGCCCACTGTTGAGATCTACTGCTCAGAAGAAAAAGATTATTTTCACAATATTACTGCTCATGACAATCCACCCAATCACCCAAGAACTCTGATGGAGATGTACAAGAAGATGAAGGTGGTTTTCATGCCTGCTACACATTTATTCTAAAGTTCATGGATCAAGAAGTAATTTAAACTATCAAGTGTTATTCTTTAGGAAATATAGAATTCCTGTAGTGGATCTAGGCAAAGTAAACTGAAAACCTTCTATAAAGGACTCATCATCCTAGGTGTCATTAAGAACATTTGTGATTCATGGGAGGAGGACAAAAATAACAAAAATTAATAGGACGTTGGAAGAAATCGATTCCAACCCTCATGGAAGACTTTCAAAAGTTCAAGACTTCAGTGGAGGAAATTACTACAGATGTAGTGAAAACATCAAGAGAACTAGAATTAAAACTGGAGCCTGAAGATGTGATTGAATTGATGCAATCTCATGATAAAACTTTAACAGGTGAGGGGTTACTTCCTATAGATGAGCAAAGTAAGTGGGTTTCTTGAGAAGGAATCTACTCCTGGTGAAGATGCTGTGAGTATTGCAGAAATAACAAAGAATTTAAAATATCCCATAAACTTAGATTCTATAGCAGTGGCAGTTTTTGAGAAGAATGACTTCAAATTGAGCAAAGTTCATGGTGGAACAGCCTTGCAGCCTACAGAGAAATCTTTCCTGAAATGAATAGCCAATTGATGTAGCAAACTTCACTGTTGTCTTATTTTAAGAAATTGCCACAGCCATCCCAACCTTTAGTAACCACCTGATCAGTCAGCAGCCATCAATATTGAGGCAAGTCCCTCCACCAGCAAAAAGATAATGACTTGCTGAAGGCTCAAATGATTGTTAGCATTGTTTAGCAATAAAATATTTTTAAAATGAAGTATGTACATTTTTAGATATAACACTGTTGTATACTTAATAGACTATAGTATGAACATTTCTTTTATATGCATTGGGAAACCAAAGAATTTGTGTAACTTGCTTTATTGTGATATTAGCTATATTGTAGTAGTTTAGAACTAAATCTGCAATATTTCCAAAGGTGTGCCTATAAAGTGTATCTCTCCTGTCACATCCGTTAAACTGCATCTCCACTTTAATCACCTCCAGGCTCCTCAAACTCAATATGCCCCAAAGCAAAATTCATCATCTTCCTACTTAAGCCCCCCTTCCTGACTTCTCTATATTGGTTAATGGCACCATCATCGGCCAAGATGTCACCCAAGACTCTTCTTCTTTTCCCCTTACTCTCTATACCCAGTTCCCACACTCTGCCAATTTCCCTTTTAATCATTTCTCGATTCTGTCACCTTCTTCATTATTTCTCTGTTCCAACCCTTATCATCTCCAACCTATATTATTTCAATGGATCTTTGTACTTCCTCAGGCCACATACCCCAGGATAAGGGTATAAATCAGGGCCAAAATATCTATCACAAAACTACCTTTCACTTCCTCTGTCCTCAACCTTTTGCTGGAGTTCCATATGTCCTCAGATAAGTTCATATAGTTTGGCATTCTCCAGGAAGTGTTTCACATGTGGCTAGGGATATTTTTTACTTCTTTGTGGCTTCTACACAAGAATTGTGCAGTCTTCCTGACTACTATGCAAAAAAATTGTCATTTTCCTAATTTACTTTAGCCTGCTCTAGTGATAGGCGCTGTCATTGTTGTAAAAAGGAAATATATCAGATACATCAGTGCCTTTGGTGTCTATCAATTCCCAAGACCTAGCCCACTAAGCCTATTGAAGTATGGCTATTGCTACTGATGCCAGAACCAAGGGTATGAGTCCCTATCCTTGTGGAGATATGGATTCCAGTGCTGCTGAAGGCCAAGTTCTTACTGCCACTGAGTATATCAGTGAACTGGATCCCTTTTAAGAGTTTGGTTGTTCTTTATCGTATCCCTCTCACCTTAGAACTTGGATATGCATTTACAAAATCTGAGACAAAAGGCAATCTGAGCAACAGACTAATATTTCCTTAGGATCATTAACGTCCTCACACAATTTTGTCCTACTTCTCTTGAATAAACTTGGCACATGCATTTTTTTTTCTTTTCCCTAAGAGGAATAATTTCCCAGGATAACTTTCAGTTACTCAGGAGTATCCTAAGTTGAGCAGAGCAGTCTCAACCCCTTCTACAGCCCTCCGAGAAGCAGGCCTGAACCATGTGAAGAACATGGTATATGCTCATACTAGAAGGCTTTGGAACACCAGATGATTCTCCCTAGTGTAGACAAAGTTATTGTTCTAACAAATTACTCAGCTCATGTTTAAAACTTCCTTAATTAAAATAAACCCTGATTAACATCCTCAGTGTCTCCTTAATGCTTAAAGAACAATGCAAAGTCTTCAGCAGAGCACATAAAATTCTGCACAGTCCAGTCGCAGCCTCTCCAGCATCACCTGTTGTGTTCCCTAAGCACAACAGGTTTGTGATCATTGTGTCCATAAACCACCTGCACTATCCCAAAGAGATTAAGAGCATGGACTATAGGTTAAGGTTGACAGGTTAAGATTCAATTCCTATCTCTACCATTACTACTTATGTGATTTTAAGAATGATACTTAACCTTTCTAAACCTCAATTTATATCTCTGTAAGATTAGAACCTATGTTGTGGGGTTGCCATGAGGAATAAATGAAATTGAAATAAATGCTTATCAGGGCAATGTCTGATACACAACAACACAGTAAATAAGAACTAGTGTGATTACCTGGAATACTATAGTATTTTTCATCCTCTTCAACTGTCGAGCTCATTCATTCTTCAAAATCCGATTGAGCAGTCTTATTCACAACAGTGAAAATGTGGAAACAACTCAAATATACATCAGTTGATGAATGAATAAACAAAATGCAGCCTATCTATACAGTGGGATATTACTTGCCTGTGAAAAAGAATGAAGTACTGACATGTGCTACAACATGGACAAACCTCGAAAACATGAAATGAGATGAAAGAAACCAGACACAAAAGCCACATATTTTATTATTCCACTTGTAGGAAATGTTCCCAAAAGAAGAATCCATAGGAACAGGAGATAGGTTAGTGATTACCAGGGCCTGGAGGGAGAGAAGAATAGGGAGTGATGGCTAGTGGGCATGGGATTTCTTTGGGGGGTGTTGAAAATGTTTTGGAGTTAGGTAGACATGCTGGCTGCACAACGTGGTGAATATACCCCAAACCACTGAACTGAATATTTTTAAATGGTGCTTATGAAAGATTATACATTTTACCTCAACTTTGAAAAGCAAAACAAATAGACTCAATTGAAATACCACCATTTCCCTCCAAAAGTGGGCCCACAAATCCCCAGGATGCCACTCACAAAATGGAATTTCCAGAGGTGACAGATCATCTACCATCTCTCCATGTGGTCTACTTCTCAATACACCCACTTTCCTCTATGTTATAAATGGAAGAAACAATATTTGATTATCAGTATTTACAATTTGCCTCTTGTACTGCCTCCTGGGGGGATGGCTCCATTGCTTTTTTGGCTCCTGGGGCCTCTGCCAACTACTTGTGCAAGGAAGGGTGGTGGAAAGGAGCACAGATGAGGTAGGGAGTAAAAGGAGAAAGAGAGTGAGACAAAGCAGCACGGGGACAGGGCTAGAATGGTCGGGTGTGGGAGAGGAAAAGATTTTGGAAAGAGCAGTGTGTATGTTAGATTTTAATTAGTTTTTCCATGTTTCATGATATAATTCCCCCATCACTATCATCTCAAGAGATTGTCAGTGCTTTTAAAGGCTCTTGGTAATTAGATTTTTGTTTCCTTTGGATATATCAAAGTGCTGAGACAGAGACTGGCCTCCAGGATATCCAGTTTTTAAAAGGTTACACTTCAAACAATCAGGTTACTCAGGAATACAGGGCTAAGGATCGGCTTCCCTTTAGAGGAGCAAACTTGTGATTGAGATGAATACAATTCGTACAATTTTCTCATTCAACAATTTCAGAAGTTAACTTTCTTTATATTTTAAATACTCAGAAAAAAATCAGTCAGTATTGGCGCCAAACCACCTGTGTTCAGATCTTCACTCTTCCACTTAGTCGTTATGAAAGAGGGAGCAAAGTATTCAGACTCCCTATGCCTCAGTTTCTTCATCCATAAAATAGAAAAATAATAGTTTATCCCACCAAGAGTTGTTGTGGGAATTAAATGAATTAAGACACGTAAAAAGCTTATAAAATTGTTGGCACATTGTAAGCATTCCATAGAAGTTATTTGTTGTAGTAGTTTTAGCTATCTTCCAAAGTGGGTAACTCAGTTCAGAGCATACAAAAAGCACTGAAAGTCACTACACACACATCACATATACATGTATATGGTATTACACACACATCATTATACACACTCTGTATATGTAGATGCTGTATACATACACACATACTTATATGTATATTTTATAGAGAGAGGTGTTATTTAGCACTTCAGTAGTTACCCGCAAGAGATGTTTTAAACATTTATTTATTCATTCAACAGATATTTATAGCACAACTACCATGATCCCATCTAAAATGGCAAGACGCTAATTACGTGCATACAAAGTGTTGCGGTTGCTGAGGTCAGCACCATCCTAGAGCTTAGAAAACACTTCATGATGTTATCAGAAACACAATGAAAGATCTGGGGAGAGGATGAAGGGAGATGATTTGCCCAGAGCCACATGTTTTACCAGCACAATTTTGAATACAGCAGGTCAATCCACTAGTTCTTTATTCTCTCTGCTTTTCCACCTGTGCCGTGGTAATGATTGCAGCAGCTTCATAAAGGGATTGTGAGGATTTGTGAGTTAAATGTGAACTCTTGCTGGCTCAAGGATCATCCTCTACATTCCCTAAAACAACCTTGATTTTAAGGCAGAGGGATAATGACAGAGGGCACATTTTCTATGTGCTTTGCGTAGGTGTTATAGTCACGTCCTGTTTTCTATTAGCGCTCATTCTGGAGTGCCCTTGGAAGTCTTCTGCTTGCTCTATAGTTGAGGTGGGCTCTGCTGGGGGGCGAGAAGCCACATTGAAAACTCAAGGCTGAGGACAGGAAAATACAGATGAGAGTTCTGCAAATTATTGATGCGCTGAAGGCCACTTTAATAACGTATCCGTGGAAGAAACCCAATTAGATACACCTCTGGCACATAAACCCTTTGTTTATCAGCATCCTATCTCTTATTGTATTTGCGAAAATATACATGAGGCTCTCACATACTCAGAATTCTTGCTTGTGTACAATCAGATCGAGAAAAACTCCCAGCCCTGTTTTATTTGGAATCAGGTTCAACCCTATGATAGGGAAGGTAGGGAGGGAAAAATAAGAATTACCTATATAAAATCTTGACTCTGGCATCCTCCTGAAAAGATTGCATTCAGGAGAGCATAACCAATGCTTTTGCAATTTCACACCGGTAATGGGTACCTTGTATGGGAAAGGGCGGCAGAGGTATTGTTTGCTTTCAAGTTGTATGGATGGTGAAACAAACCCATTGTGTCTCCCTGCATTCAATCCACCCTCCCACTGTCAGCTACTTGTCTGCCCAAAATGAAAATCTCATCTGTGTCATTGTCTTGCATACAAACCTCACCGGCTCCCCTTTTCTTTTGGCGTTGGTATTCCTTCCTGTGGCTTAGCAGCCTACTCTTCCGAAGCCACTTTCTGCCTTACCCCTTCACACGCTCCATCATCCAACCAGCCAGGATGACTTGGGAATTAAAGAAGGCAGTCCCTATAGCGGCTCACACTGTAGATTTTGGAACCAGGGTCCGCTCTCTTGGTTTGGATTCAGGATCTCATTGGCGGTCTAGCCTCAGACAAGTTTCTTGCATCTCTGGGCTTCAGTATCCTTATGTGTAAAATGGGGGGATGGGGGAAATGTTACTATCATGAAGCCACTATGAGGTATACAGACTGGGTGTTTAAAGTAGTGTCTGACACACAGCAAGCACCATAAAAAATTACTTACAGGGACCCAAATATTGCATTCTCTTTGAAACCTCTGTGCCTTTGCACATGCAGTTTTCTGGGCTGTAACACTCTTCCCTCTTCTATGCCTAAAGGGTAACTCTTTTCTAATGCCATTTTTTTTGAGACAGAATCTACGTCGCCCTTGGTAGAGTGCTGTGGTGTCATAGCTCGCAGCAACCTCAAACCTTTGGGCTTAAGCGATTCTCTTGTCTCAGCCGCCCAAATAGCTGGGACTTCAGGCGCCTGCCACAGTGCCCAGCTATTTTTTGTTGTTTTGTTGCAGTTGCCGTTGTTGTTTAGCTGGCCCGGATTGGGTTCGAACCCTCCAGCCTCAGTGTATGTGACTGGTGCCATAACCACTGTGCTACGGGCACCAAGCCTTTTTCAAGTATCACCTTCTCTGCCCCTCTGTCTGCACGTTCTGTCATACGGCACTTATCAAAGCAGATTACTGTAGCTTTTTTACAGTTTTTTTTTCTTTTGGCCGGGGCTGGGTTTGAACCCACCACCTTCAGCATATGGGGCCGGCGCCCTACTCCTTTGAGCCACAGGCGCCGCACTTATTGTAGCTTTTTAAAAACATGTCTTTCTTCCTCTGTAAGATTATGACTCCTTTGAGACATGATTATCTTCATTTTTGTTTTTCTAGGTCTTAGAAGTTTTGGAGTGAAACAGGTCACACACACAAATAGGCCACACAAAAACATGTCAACAAATGTTTATAACCACATGCCTCATAAGAGTCCCTAAATGGAAACAGCCCAGATAACCGCCCACAGATAAATGGATACACGAAATATAGCATATCCAGATAATGGAATATGGCTTGCCTGTAAATGAGAGTGAAGTGCTATGCTGCCACGTGGATGACGCTCAGGGCATGGTGCTGAGGGAAGCCCGTCTCAAACATCCACATATAAGATTTCATGTGTGTTGGGCGGCGTCTGTGGCTCAAGGAGTAGGGCACCGGCCCCATATACTGAGAGTGGCCAGTTCAAGCCAGGCCCCGGCCAAACTGTGAAAAAAAAAGAAAGAAAAGAAGATTTCATGCGTGTATTACATGAAATATCCAGGGTAGGCAAATCTAGAAAGACAGAAGTAGGTTGGATCTGAGGAAAGAGATGGACAAGTTGAAGGGGTATATAGCTACAGAATAATGAAAATATTCTAAAATTACTGTGGTGACATTTGTACAATGTGAAACCATGAAAAACCATTGTACACTTGAAGGCGCTGGATTGTATGGTATGTGAATTATATCTTACTAAAACTGTTACCAAGAAAGAAAAAACAAAAACGTGTGGACTGAGTAAATAAGCAAATGAGCGAGAGTGACGATGCATTTGTATTGAGTGTAACCACGTCTAAGAAGCAAACAGCAAGCTGGCATCTCCCTGAGCAGGGGCCAGTGCCAAGGCCCCTGGCCTCCCTGCTGTGGCTTCCCCCTTCTCCAAGGACTCACTTCCCTGTTTACTCCCTGGATCCTTGCTCCCTCCCAGTTTCCCCTATCCTCTCCTACTTTGATTTTTTTTTCATCCTTCCCGTGTAGCCCTTCAGAACAGTTTGCATGAGACCATAAAAGGAACAAGGACCTCTTTGCGGGAACTGGAGCATAAGAGTCCAAAGAGACCCTGAAACATTCTTTCATGAGAACACTTTGTTTTACAGATAAAGAAATGAGGCTCAGAGGGGTTGAGGATGTTTCTTAACCTCACACACTGAGCTGGTGCCAGAACCAAAACTAGAATCCAGGTCTTTGTTCAGTGTACCTGTTCAGTGAGATTTCCACCACATCACCTGCCTTCCTCACACCCCCCATATACCTACCTCTGGACTGGAATGATCCGGGTGCCCAAACAGGGGGAACTAATGAAGATTCCAAGCCACGTGCTGAATGGCTCACTACATTTTAGGTACTTTCTGTTCATTCTCCTCCAAAAAATATTCCAGATACTAATAACATTCCGTCACATTGAATTCCAAGAGGCTTTTAAAATTTCCCTTTTTTTGTACTTTAGGTTTTTTTAGTACAGAATACATGATACAGTAGAGAGAACACAGATTGGGAGTCAGGTGATCTGGACCCCAGTTTCCACTCTGTTACTAACCAGCTGTGTGATTTATGCAAGACATTTAACCACTCTGGGCCTCATTTCCTTGACTATACAATTAGGGACTTGATTAGATTACTTCCTTGCTTCCTCCCTTGTCTTTCTACAGATCCATAATTTCATAGCTAGAGGTTGAAATAGAGACTAGCAGCTAAGACTCAGAGCTTAGAGATTTTCTTCCAGAGATTCTTGGGCAATTGATTCTGACCCGTATGTATAAATGGTTCTTCAGCAGCCTATGAAAAAAGGAATATCTGAAGAAGGATTTTTCATTCAATCTGTGTACCATTACCCTATGTTGAGACATGACCACTATGAGAATAAGGAAATTTGAACTAAGACACACTGAAACGAAAGGCAAGAGATATAGAAGGCATAAATCTTCATTTTTCAGTTTAAATCCCACAATAGTCTCGTAAGGAAAAAGTATTCCCCCACTGTACAGATGTGAAAGTGAGGTTTGGACAATCATCTAACTTGCACATAGTCACACATTTTAGGTCTGCCTGCCTCCCTTGAGTTATATATTTTTTTCTTTTTTTTGTAGAGACAGTCTCATTTTATCACCCTCAGTAGAGTGCCATGGAGTCACACAACTCACAGCAACCTTCAACTCTGGGCTTAGGTGATTCTCTTGCCTCAGCCTCCCAAGTAGCTGGGACTAAAGGCATCCGCCACAGTGCCCGGCTATTTTGTTGTTGCAGTTTGGCCAGGTCTGGGTTCAAACCCACCACCCTCAGTATATGGGGTCAGCGTCCTACCCACTGAGCTACAGGCACAGTCCACCTTGAGTTATGTTTTTTTATGCCCTGTTGGCCTTCCAGAACAGCAACTTTCTAAATAATGGGTCAGGGTGGAAAGGACCTCTATTTTGGAGTCTGGGTCCCTGCCACTCTCATTGCTTCTAATGCTTTAGTCCTGATAAGATCCTTAATCGATTAGGCATGTTCCTTGGTCCCAGCTAATTTCTAATTTGAGATAACCTCTCTGTGGCATTGATTGACCTAGTTTAGCTAGGTAGAGTTTGTGGTTTAAATGGGAGTTGGAAGAAACCTACCAGGTCTAATCATTTATTAGCATCTGGAATCCTTCCTGCCACTTGAGGCTGTTGGGCCAGCTGCAACTATAGGCCTAATATGAGAATTGCTAGTGGGAGATAGATAATCTTAATAAGACTGTGTCCAGGAGAATTTTCTAAAATTCAAGAATTCTTTCTGAAAGAACCAAGAATCATAACGCACATGCTTTGGGTTGATTCTGGCATCTTGTGACTTCACCTAGGACTCACAGAGGGGCTTCAGATGACTTGTGAAGTTCTTACCATGATATTTTGTTCATATAAAGTTTTCTGTGGTTTTCATCAGACTCTTAAAGGGCTCCCTGAGCCAAGAAAGGCCAGAAACTTCCAGTTGGTGTTATGACACCTTCTGTGACCCCTGTATCTTACTCAATGTCTTTCCTCTAGCAGGGTGTGTGGCTTCTCCCCCTGGGAAAGGAAACCAGGGTCTGCATCAGCCATGGGCCTCCCAGGGGAAGTCTGGTGGAGAAGACGGTTTGAAGTCAGGCAAATGTGGCCGCCAATCGCCACTGAGCCTTTCTTGTGCATCTGTGGACAAGTTGCTTAGCTCAGGGCCGATGGCCAGCAGGTAAATACAGGTCTAGTCCTTTCAACTGTTAACGCATTGACATACTTAGGCTCTGGTTATAAAGTGCTGCTTTCTCATCCTGGGCTACCTTGGCTCCTAGTCCAGTAACTGAGAAGTTTTCCTAATTCACAGCTGATTCTAAATGTGATCTGGAGGAACTAACTAGTGGGCTGGACAAGTGGATGTCTTTGTAAAATCTAGCCTAATACATAACTCTTTCCTCATGGACACTTGAATTTAATTATACACTTTCTAGCACACACTGTTGGGTACCAGACTAGTTTTCGTTAGCACTAACTGTCCTGTATACCCAGTGACATCCTGGTGCATGAACTGGAGGCTCTCTATCCAAAAGCTCTTTCAGGCCCTGCTTATAGGGCAGATTTAAAGTGCTAGGGTATGAGTGCTCATGAAAGCATCCTTCAGCCAATATCGAATGAGAGTTCCTTGTAAGTACTCTTGGGTAGGGACATCATCCATACCATCTCCCGAAAGTCCCTAAGAAGTCTGAGCCTAGGACCCTCTTTGTGGTAATGAATGAGCCCCGTATTGGCTTCTTTCCCTTCCCTGTCTCACTTTCCCTCTTCCCAACCAGTGAACCAGTAGTTGCTGTAATCACCTCCCAAATAAACTATCTGCACCCAAATTCCTGTCTCAGGGTCAGCTTCTACAGGAACCTAGCTTAAAATACACTTAAAAATAAATATTTTATAAATGTTGGGAGAAGAAAATGATTCATATACAACCTCCTCCCCAACATCAATAAAAAGGAAAATTGAGAAATATGAGATTTAATATTCCACAGTGGGCTGTCAGCAATTTCAAAGCTCAAAGATGTCTGATAAAACATGTAATTTATTCAACCTCATTTCCTATGATCCTCCAATATTTGCTTAACTGTATTAATACTGTGGGACTCATCTGCCTTAGTTAGAAACCCTCTCCTTAAATTCTCTTTTAAAATTAACTAACAAAAACTTCTAACACAAACCTTTGCCTCTGAAATGTACATCATCTTATATTGTTCTGTGCTCTGGAAGGAATAGTCCCATATTCCTTATAGCATGAGATAGATTTTCTTTACCACTTTTCTCGCCGCCCTGCCTGCCTCTCCTCAGCCTTTCGTTAGCATCTTGTCAGGAGAGATATGTAAGTTAACATTTTTCTTTCTTTCTTTTCTTTCTTTCTTTCTTCTTCTTTTTTTTTTTTTTTTTTTTTTTTTTTT
>NW_003852553.1:1619747-1688172 GCF_000181295.1 Otolemur garnettii
GTTTTGGGCCAGGGTCGGGTTTGAACCCGCCACCTCTGGTATATGGGGCCGACACCCTATTCCTTTGAGCCACAGGTGTGGCCCTAAGTTAACATTTTTCACCCATGACTTAAGTTCTGCAGGATACTTTTTAAAATTTGGCACAGTCACGCAAACTAGCTCACTCCTCCTGGGAAATCTATCTCTAGTTTTTAGGGTTGAGGGGGCTGCTCTGACTGCATGAGAGTCAGCACCATTCCTATGCTTCTTTCTGAAGGAGCCATCAATTTTCATAAAGAGAAACCTGAAAGGGAGATGCAGGATGGATGAGGTTTGGGATTCCCTTCCTCCCTCATTCTTTTATCCCGGAGATGTCCATGAAAAGACATGGTCCCTGTGTTGCCCCAACATAACCCAAACAAAAGTCTTATTTATAGGATTGGCAATGGCAAGAATTCCTAACCACTCTTCTCTGAAGTGTATCCTTGTGTGTTTGGTGGAGGGAGAATGGAAAAAGTGTGCAGGCAGAGAAGAGCCACAGTAAGGATCTGTCTCTACTCCCTGTCAACATACACCACGGCTTATCTTAGACAGCTGTTACCATGATGCTGTATAACAAATCACCTCCAAAACTTGGTGATTTAAAATAATTAGTTATTTCTTGGTCAAGTGTACATGGGTTGGCTCTAAGTAAGCGGACCCAGCCTAGGTTCAGCTCGGTTTGATTCTAGGGATAGATCGTTGTCTGTTCCTTTCATTTCTTATCCTGTGTGGACCTGAGGAAGACACATGGCTTGTTCTTTTCATGGCAAGAAGAAACACAAGAAGGCAGCTCCTTTCAAGCCTCATCTTACATAACATCTGTTAATCTCATTAGCCCAAGTCAGACACATAGCTAAACCCCAAGTCTAGGGCCAGGGAGGTAGTCCACCCCCAGTGAGGCCATGCAAGGTTGTGTATGTAGGTCAGTAATAATAGTATAATGAAAAAATGTGATCAAAAATTCAATCTACCAAATGTCCTTATCTGGCTACTCCAGCACTTTAGAGAGGCCATCAAATGGCACTACCCTAGGGCCTTAGCATTATGTGTCCACATCTCTGAATCAGCTCCTAGATTGAAAGGCCAGGGCCAGGCTTTTAAAATCTTTGTTCTCCAGGAGTTGGCAAAGTACTTAGCACATAGAACCAAAGCCGTTCGCTGTGAACACGTGCACGCTCAATGAATGGGGTTTTCAGAAGAGAATAGAATAGAATTGCAATAACCTGAGGAAAGCCTTACAAAATGTGTCTTTTATCTACCGATTACACATTTTCCCCTTAATACAGTATGCATAAAGTACCTACAAGTTTCATTTGAATCTTCTTACATTCACAGTAAGATGCAATTTTAAATCATCTATCAACTAATCTTTCTTTTAAACATGAGATATTTGAATGGCAATATAAAAGAGTAATTGTGACTGTTGACTTTCTCAGTCAAATCTCATTGTTCAATTTGGCCCCCAATTCTCTTTTTATTCCCCTTTGGTAACAACTATCATTCTTCACTCCTTCATAGTCAAAATTCTATCGTTTATCTTTTTTTTAAAACCATTCTTTTATTGTGTCAAATTTGTTTCTAAACTGTGCACCATTATATCCCTCCCAGAATGCTTTGGTATCTAGTATATATAATGATTACATATAATTCATCTACTTCCATCTATGTTGGTTTGTGTAATCCATACACTCTTAACGCTGTAATGGCTCATTCAGTGAGAACTGACTATGTGCCAGGCACTGAGCTCCATTGTGTGCATCATCTCATTTTGTGATGGGAAGGCTGATAATGGAATATGCCAGCTGCCTCCCCCAGCCAGTGAGTGATGGTTTCTGAACCTTGGCTGTCTGATTCTAAGCCCACACACTTAACCACTGGACCATATTGCCTCCAGCACTTTGATCTCCAAGGTGTTGGCAGGAGCACAGATCACGGGGCAGGAGACCTCTCAGCTCGAGTCCTCCCTTTCTGACTCCCTTTGTGACCATTGAAAAAATATTTGATCTTGGTAAGTGGGAGCTCACAATTACCTTATTTACCATGCGAGGCAGTTGTTTGTGGAAGTACTTTAGAAACTGTAGCACCCTACTCAATTTCCAAGGGATTTGTACCGTATTCTCTTCAAGAGTGCCCTAAACTAAACTGACCATACCTCCATCAGAAATGGCTTTGCTTTTTTGTTTCTGCTGCACATTTGCTGACAAGGCACATCTGGTCTTCTGTCCTGAGACATTTCATTTCCCTTGAGCCTTCCTATTTGTTGAACAAACCACACATCACTAGCAATGTCATATTCCCAGGCTTTCTCAATATTTCTTGATTAATTTCCCCCTTGTCCTTGCAGCTTCATTGTTTTCCTAGGCTCCCTCCTCAGAAGAGCTGCAGACGGTGTCTGATGGTGTCTAAACTTGCCAAAGGCCAAATGGGAATTTAAGAGCTTCAGTTTTTTTTGTAGTAGTAGTAGTAGTTTGTACTTTATCTAATTGCCCACATATAGTTGATTATTCTGAAAAGATAATAGTCTTATATGTTTAAAAAATTGACTTAAGTATTCAACCTTATAGTTTCTATTTGGGGCCTTTATCCCTTTCTCCATCCCTAACTTTCTAGGGGTATAATGGTGAGACCAAATGAACACAGTTCTTGCCCCCTAGTTCATACTTTTGGGGGGATGTGTGGGTGCACTGGCATCTGTGTGCACCTGTTTAAGACTGAATTGGTGCTAAGTAGTTCTACTTAACTGTCTTGGCTTAATAAGAAAATCACAAAGGCAGACCTTATATGTAAATGAAGCATTTGTGCTGAATGCACGTTGCCTGAGCCAAGGTTTCCTAGTAATTTGAAAATAATTTGCAAAGCACTGGGAAAATTAAGCCATTGTTTGACCTGTGGCTGTGTAGGCATAATGTCTCCTCTCATACTCTTAGTGCCAGTTGCAGTTCAGTTTCAGCAAAACAATATTATCCATTATTTTAAACCAATGTTGTTAATTAGAACCGTGCTGGTGGTACAGTTCTATTTACATTGATCTGTGAATGTTTAAGGACTTCAAAGACATAGACAAGTGATGCTATAAAAAATCTGTGTTCTTATGTTTGCATGTAATAAAGCAACATTTTAATTAAATATTCTTTTTCAAAAGTGAACATCCAAGAGAATTTTTTTTTCTCCGGAAAGGTCTGTACATTGCTCAAATTTGAAAAACACAAAAGCTGCAGATTTTTCTCTGAACCATTGCCAATAGCTGATCACAGTAAAGGTACATCCCTCTCCCCTGCCCTGACATCACCTTGGTGGGGCTGGGAAATGGTCCAAATGGAAATCTCTGGCTGTATCTAAAAAGTCTCTCTCTCTCTCTCTCTCTCTTTTTTTTTTTTTTTTTTGGGGGGGCCAGGGCCGGATGTTAACCTGCCACCTCTGCTATATGGGGCTGGCGCCCTACTCCTTTGAGCCACAGGCAACACCCAAAAGTCATTTTTGAAAAGTTCGACTTTGTAACAAACAATAGAATCACATTATATACTCACTGAAATTACTTGAATTTAACTCTGTGTATTCCTCACCTCCACCCTGCAAAGGAGGAAATATAGAAAGACACACTTAGGCAGGTACAGAGAGAGACATTAGCATTTGAATATATGTGATTTCAGGACACCTCCTGTGCCTTACTTCAGATTCCTCTCAGCCCCAGAGCTGGCTCCATCCCCTGCTGCAATAACCAGTTCCTTGCTGGTTTTGACTGACTGTACGTGGGTGCAATGAGACAGTGCTTCTCCTCCTTGGCTCACGAAGAGCACCTCTCCCAGGACCCACTCTGCTCCCACACACTGCGGGAAGCACAGTGGAGCTGGTGCCTTTGTATTACCTTTGGCCAAAAGGGATGGGTTCCAAGAGATGGATGTCCCTTCTTTGTCCGCATGTCATACGGCTCTGAAGAAAGTCCAGTAGTCTAGACCACTTATCACCTGTTGTGACTGTCAAGTCTTTTAATATGGTCTTATTAAAGCTTGCTCTCCGACCTTCGCCCCTTTCATTCTGTTTTGCCCTCACTCCTTCTCCCAATGAACTACCTGACCGTAAGTCTTTGTCTCAGGTTCTGCTTTTTCTACAAGGTAAAGGGGAGTGGGGTTAAGCTAAGATAGGGCTAAAAATGAACCAACTACTTAATCTGATACTCAACTGATGAAAAGATTTTTAAACAGTATTTATTCAGCCTTTTAAAAATTCTTAAATTATTTTTATTATATTTCTACCTGTTACTATATATAGTTATTTTGCTTATAATATGTTTACCTATTGTTATAAATACTATACAGGTATACACGCATATTATTGGATGTACAATATATCTGCTTACCCACAGTATAGCGTTGTAAACTCCTAAACATGCATAGTAACTTTGGAACATTCCTTAAAAGATTTTTCATAGGAGGGAGGAAAGGGAGAATAATTGGTGGGCCCACACCTATGGTGCATCTTACAAGGGTACATGTGAAATTTACTAGGTGTAAAATATAAATGTCTTAACACAATAACTAAGAAAATGCCATGAAGGCTATGTTAACCCGTTTGATGAAAATATTTCAAATTGTATATAAAACCAGCACATTGTACCCCATGATTGCATTAATGTACACAGCTATGATTTAATAAAGAAAAAAAGATTTTTCATAGAAAATTGAACAGGGCTCACATATTGGATTTGGAGCCCCCATATAGGATGTGGCTCAACTGCATTTATTTATTATGAAACATTGCTAGTAGGAGTATAAAATGGCAGAACCACGTTGGAAAGCAGTTCGGCAGTTTCTCATAGAATTAAACACATACTTCCCATAAGACTCAGTAATGCCAGACCTAGATACTTATCTGAGAGAAATGGAAACATATCCACACAAAAACTTGTACACAAATATTCTAGGGAGTTTATTCATAGCAGCCCCAATTTGAAACTACCTAAACGTTCATCAATAGGAGAATGGTTTAAAAAATTCTGCCATGTTCACGTAATGGAATATTAGCTAGCAATAAAAAGGAAAAAACTGATACAGAAAACAACATAGATCAAGGTCAAAACCACTATTTGGAGCAAGAGGAGCCAGATGCAAAAGAGCACATAGCGTATGAGTCATTCATAAGAAACTCTTAACAAGCTAACTCTAACTTATAGTGACGGAAAGCAGCTCAGTGGTGACATGGGGCTAAAGGGACTATTAACTGTTAAGGGGCAGAAGGATAATTTGGAGGATGATGAAAATATTCTATGTATATCTTGATTGTGGTGGCATTTGTAGGGGTGTATACATTTGCTAAAGATCCATGCTTTTGCAGGATGTGCCACGTTTATCTTTGCGGTTCATGCCCGACTGATATTTCACTGCCTTCCTCTATTTCCAAAGCATAGGCCTGGCACTTACCTGTCTTTTCTTAAGTGATAAAAGCAAGACGATCCAAAACCTAGGACCCCTGCCACTTTACTTCCAGCCTTGTTCCTGGAATTCTCCGGATTATCTTTTAAATGGCTTTCTTGCTTTCTCAACTAATAGCGAAACAGACCTTCAACTGGTTGCCCTTGGGACGAAGGTTGAAATGCTTCCCATTTCAATTTAGAACCAGCATCCACAGGGTACTTGTGTCTATCTGTATGTTGAAACCCAGTTTTCCTCAGATTAATCAGGACTGATCGTATTCAATTTCCTAAAATTGTCATTCTGTAGCCGTCATGTTTTGCAGGAGTCCTTGGACCCAGGGTAAGCTGCTCCAGCGTTTCTTGCAGCTAGGTTGGTGGGTGAGACCAGCCACAATGGAAGCTGCTCTGGCACTCGTGTCCCTTGGCCTGGGAAGGTAAGCTGCTCAGTGCATCGCGTGCGATCTTTTCCTTGCTTGCTGTTGTCTTCAGCACGGAGGACTGCTGACAGCTAAGCGGACTGCCGACAGCCAAGCGGACTGCCTCATTAGAATTCACTGGGTGAGCTGATTCTCCATTTAACTGATGAGGGAATTCTTGCACTAGAAGGTGGGGGAGAGGTTCTTTCTGTCAGAAAGCTTCTTTCTTCCTGCTTTGCTATGTGTGTGTGTGCGGGGGGGCTGACAGACAATGTGAAATGGCCTGTACGGGAGACACAAGAAAACCCCAGACCTCGCCACCAGGAAACAGTGACAGTAATTTTCAAGGTCCGCTTATTGCAGCATGTCACACGCATATCACATTCCTTTTGAAAAAAATGGCCCCTCTACTTTATCCTCATCAGAATACAAAGTTTATGCCCAATTGATATTCCTTTACTCCTGAAAGTTCCTTACACACAGAAGTTTTGTCCCTTCACCAGAGGGAATGGAGACAGGTTGTCCCTCTACGTTATGCTAATGCATTAGCATTATGCCTGTGATTGTGCCATAGAAAACTCCTTTCCCCCATACATTTGCCCCGCAATGCTGCAAAGCAAAAACTGGGCTTCTGCTCTAGCTTCAACCATTAAATGTCATAACTACATAAGGGCTTCAAGGCCATCAAGCCAAACTCCTTTGTTTGATGGAGGCAGAAGCCAAGAGGTGAAATGAAACCCCCTGTCCCCCAACCAGTTGCAGAACAGAAGACTCCCTGACATCCCTTCTAATCCAAGATCCTAAAGACCACATTCCTAATAGGAAAGCTGACTCTCTCCAAAGTCGCACCATGATGATTTCAGGTTTTAGACTCTAAAGCAATTGATCCCTTTTGTTTTTTGCAAGGTTTGAGTCCAATCAGTTCACGAATGATGGCGTGGCAAAGTGCGTGCATGGACGTGTGCAGAATCACCCCAATGGAGGTTGAACTCTTGTCTTGGCAACTCTGAAGAGCTTTGCTCTATGCACGCAGCTGTTGCATCTCATTCCCTGAGATGACAGGAGGCATCAAATGGAGGTTTTCTTTAGAAGAGGATGCTGACTAGCCCCTGACAATCCAAGTCAAGCAAAGAGAAAGGAAAGGTTTGTTGGCGAGGCTGGTTGTACGAGAAGAGTGCAGGAGATTTCCTCTCTAAAAAGACTTTCTTCTCCTTCCAGTTTCACTTTCATCTTTTCCCCTTTATTTTCTAGCGAAAAGAGAAACACATGTTGCTTGTAAAAATTTCAGGCAATAAAGACACGTGTTCTGCCAGCCATGTATTACTATGTAGCAAACCACCCACAAGACTTAGTGGCTTAAGAAAACAACAGGTATCTTCTTTTGAATCTGCAATTTAGATATAGCTTGGCAGAGACAACCAGACTCTCCTCCTTGAGATACCTGGGACCTCAGCTGGAAATGTCCAGAAGACATAGGGGATGACTGGGCACTACTCTCTCCTTTCTGCATGTGGTCTCAAGGCACGTGTCTCAGTGCCATGTGGTCACTTCATATGTCCTCTCCAGCATGGTGACCTCTGGGGAGTTTGACTCCTTACATGACAACTGGAGTCCTCCACAGCAGGCATCCTAAGAGACCTGGGCAGAAACTGCAAGGCCATTCATGACTTAGCCGTGGAAATCCCAGAACATAGCTTTTACTACAAGCCATTGGTCCAGCAAGTCACGAAGTTGAGCCAAGAAACAAGTGGGGCATTAGACTCCCCTCTGGATGGGAGGAGTAGCAAAGAATTTTTGACCATCTTCAATCTACCTAGCACAAGGTCATGCTCACTGATGATTAATCTCATGCCCTAGGGATGACTTCTGTCAGCACTCTGGTGTTTATTTGCTTGTGTGCTTTCTCTGAAAGTGTAGATAGTATGACTCCACACGAAAGGATCTCTGCATTGGGATATGGGCTGGATTTTGTTTCTGTTTTGTTGGGATGTTGTAAGGGGTTGGGGGCATGGGCTACAAATTCTGCAATTCTGCTGTGGGCTTTTCATTCCCCAATCCTAAAATTCTGTTTCAACAGTGCAGTTCCCTCAGGAGTTTTATCTATGACTGACACTCAAAAATCCATGACAAATGTTCTCAGTGGTTTTCATGGTGCTTGGAGTAACTCAGAGAGCTATAATCACATACATCATCTTATTTCTACCTTCCAGCTGCTCCCTAAAGTCGGTATAGTAGAATTGCATTGTGCCTACTTAGGCAAATTTAATTGACAATACTCTTATCCCCATTTTTCAGATGAGTTCAGAAGTTAGGTAACTCACCGAGGTCACTTAGCTAGCAACTAAAAAGCCCAGCTTCAAATCCTAGTCAGCCCGATAGCCCAACCCATGCCTTGAACCCCTTCTGTTCACCTTAATTTTCTAGATGAAAAAAACTAAAGGTCAGAAAGCCATCTGACATATTTCATTTCTCAGAATGGTTGCAACCGGCACAGAAACATTTATCCGATTCCCATATTCTGGAGTGTTAACCTTTCACAAAGAGTGTTTTGTGTTGCCTATAGCAACAAAGTTTATTGCTGCTTCCAGTTGCGGGAACTACTTCCACAGGCTTAACATCTTGAGTAATCTAAGAGCAGTGGGAACATTATTGAGTGGAGAGGGCTGGATTTTCTAGCAAACTGA
Source organism: Otolemur garnettii (assembly GCF_000181295.1). Lineage (NCBI taxonomy): Eukaryota > Metazoa > Chordata > Mammalia > Primates > Galagidae > Otolemur > Otolemur garnettii. Next base: position 1,628,279 of record NW_003852553.1, read on the forward strand.
AAGATAAACTGAGAACAACTGGATTCTAAATTTGGAACATGAATTCAAGCCATCATGATAGGGTGATTTTTTATCTTTCTCATTAGAGTATGAAGAAGCTACAGGTGTATCCTGGGCTGATTCTGGAACAGAGCCTCTTTATCTTGTCATTTGTTTCTGTATTTGGCTTTGACTTGACTCAACAGTCATGTGCAACCAGTCCAATCCAAACAGAGGCTGGACTGGTCACGTCTTTATTGAAAAGTTGAGTCGTTGATACCAGGCAGTTTTCTGGCCCTCTGTTAGCAACTGCAGAACATTCAGAGCACAGATCTTCTGCTTTGTCCAGCACAGACTACTCCAACTGGGTTTGTATTGCCCTCATTCTTTCTGTCCCCATGTGCTCTTGCTTAAATTCATGCAGGGCTAGAGTATAGCTCTCAGTGCAGCCACGGTCTCCAAAGTAATAAACCTTTCTGGGCCTTTCTACAAAATGCTTTCATAAATGTCTGCTGCCTCTGGATGTCTATAAATGACCATGACTCACGAATGCTGCCATTGCCAAGGTGGAATGAGTTTTGATAGATACCTTGGGCTTTAAGAGAGACAAGAAAAACTTTAATCCAGAATGTTTCCTGGAAGACTTTTCCCAATCATTCATTCATCCTTTTACCTATGGCTTGTTATTTTTTTTTACTGCCTTCATTCAACAAGCATTTTTGGAAGGCTTTTATGCAAGGACAGGCAAGGTCAAATAGAAAATAGTTCCTGGATCTACTCTCAGGTAGCTTACAGTGCAGTGGTGAAGCTTCCACACTCTTGCTCTTAGGTGTTTTTGTTCTGTTCTTTTCCCCCTTTCTCTCCTAGCCTCTTTCTGCTGCCCATTTTTAGAGAGAGTGCTTCACTTAGGTTTTGCTGTTAAATTCTTAAATTGACTTTAAATTTCAATCATTGTTCTTACCAGTTTTTCTCATTCTTCTTCTAAGCTTGTGATGATTATTTCATTATCATGTCTATTCCTTCATCTCTTCAATCATTTTCAGGGTCTTGATTTTATGTGCACCTTTGGTTTTTTTCTGTTTTATTATTTCCAATTATCAGGCTGCATTCTTTTCCTTTGTTTCGTTTCATAACTATACCTTATGATATTTAATTTCCTTGCATAGTTAGTCATTTTTTATTATGAGTTTCTGTTTAACTTTTGTTTCCCTCTATGAGAATTTCTACAGTCTTCAGATTTCACATTGATTTTGTTAATACCCTAGGGTTTCCCAGGGTATTTCTCAACTTGGGTTTTCTATACCTGCAGATAGTACTAATGTGAACTTCACTCTCCAAGAAGTAGAAGCCGAGATTTTTGATTTTTCACAGGCTTGTTTTTAATTTACTTGCTTAAGGTCCCCAAACACACCAAGTATTCTTATTGAGTCACTGAGCCAGTAGACAAAGCAATTCTGCACCCTTCTAATGGACTGGAAATTTCTGAGGCTTCAAGCTCTATGCAGGTAGCTCAATTTGAACTCTCATTTTGCATAGGCCTATGCCTACATGTGTATGTGGTTATTAATGTTCCTGTCTCAGTCCCTAGAACCTATATCTGATCTGATGCTCTTGTGGGACACCCTGATACCTGTATGTATTTATTAATCTGGACTTCGTTTTCTTTTTCTCATCTGGAATTTGGGTGTTTCTCTTTCTTTCAAGCCAAATTTTGTTTGTTTGTTTCTTAATTTGGGGATGAATAGTGCTATTTTTTATCCAGACTTTTCACGTATTATAGCAGTAAAGCTTTCTTTTATTTAGTTCTTAGTACTTTTAAAAATAGTATTTTAAAAATACTGAGTACCTAAAATATTTCAGGCACTGTGCCTACTTATATATTGTCATCACTCTGAGCTTTTGTACTTTTTCCAACATGTTTCCTTAGAAACAATAAATTAAGCCAAGCGTGGTGGCTCATGCCTATAATCCTCGGGAGGCCGAGGCAGGTGGATTGCTTCCATTGACAAGACCAGCCTAAGAAAGAGCATATCCCATCTCTAAAAATAGCCAGGTATTGTGGCTGTAGTCCCAGCTACAGGTGCCTGTAGTCTCAGCTACTTGGGAGGCTGAGGCAAGAGAATTGCTTGACTCTAAGTGTTTGAGGTTCCTGTGAGCTGTGGTGCCATGGCACTCTACAGAGGGTAACAAAGTGAGACTCTTAAAAAACAACAACAACAACAAATTAAAGGGTAGGATGGTCAGTAATGCTGGAGATGGGTACAACGACAGCAGCAAGTAGAGCTGATAGCTGATCACAGGAAAGAGGTGAGAAAAAGATATTTAAAAAAACACAGATACTCAAAAAACATTAATGTTCTAGGCCCAAATAGTGTGAACAAGCCTACTGACACACTGATATCACATGATAGCATCATCTTATTACATCATAGTATAATGGCTGATGTTCACAATGATGTCCCTGCTGAGGAATCTTCCACTAATGGAAATTGTAGCTGCTGTTGTCATCATGTGTTAAAAGCATTTTGGTATTATATGTCAGCCACCTGAGGACTGTGAGAGCTCATACAGCTAGGGGAGTGGGGATGGGAATTGTATATGGCAGTGGTGGAGGAACTTGAGTGAGTCACCAGGGAGAACATGGGTGAGAGATGATCTGTTGATGATCATTCATTGGTCTTAGGTTGGTTAGTAATATCTTTCCTCAAAATGAATTAAAAACTAGATGTTTCCCATTACCTGGAAACTGCAATTGAGTGGGAGGCTTAATGGGGTGATGTTTGTAAAATGGGAAGAGATGGAATTGCAGATGGGTAGAAATTCTGTTGTGAAAAAGAGCATGGATTCTAAGGAACATGATAAAGCTGCTTCTAAAGTCCCAGAATGCCAGCAAGCCTGAGATGGGAGCTCAAAATAATAGGCAAGAAGCCCAGTGTCACCTGATGCCACAAACAACCTTGGCAATTTTCAAGTGAAATTTCTTCAGGCAACTGGAATAAGACAGAGAAAGGGGTCAAGAGAGAAGGGAAGACTTCTAGAAGCCAGAGGATAATTGACCTTGGGGGAGAAAAGATGATATCTGCTAAGACATTGGCAACCAGCTAGGACAGTGCCTCATATGCTGGGCAAGGACCAGAGCAGGACACTCCAATTCCAGGGTACACTGTAGGAGACATAGGTGGTGCTATTCTGAGACTAAGAGGAATCTAGGAAGGCTGCTGACCTCCTTACTAAGACAGAAGTAAAAAAAATCCCTGAGACTTGACTTGTTGATGTGGCTGTGTTGGGTCTACATGAACTTTTAAAGTGGGTAATTATTGCTTCCAGTAACTTCCTTTTTTGCATCTCCTCCTCTTTGGGTGCTTTCTTCCTATCCTTAGCTTAGTTCCCTCAGTTTCTTTTTGGCCAAATTAAACTCTACCCCAGGCCCACTACCTGTTTAAACCCCCCTAGTATAGCCTTAGTGGGAATTTGTATGGAGATACCTCCAAGAACCAAAAGTAGACCTACCATTTGATCCAGAAAACCCACTGCTAGGTATTTACACAGAGGAGGAAAAAAGACATTTTATAGAAAAGACACTCACACGTGAATGTTTATAGCAGTAAAATTCACAATTGCAAAGATGTGGAAATAAACCAAATGCCCATCAGTACGTGAGTGGATTAATAAAATGTGGCATACCATGGAATGCTATTCAGCCATAAAAAAGTGAGCTAGTATCTTTTGTAATAACATTGATGGAATTGAAGACCATTCTTAAGTATTGTAAGAGTGGAAAAACAAATACCACATGTACTCAATACTAAGTTAAAACTAGACATATGTGTACTTATGTAAGATTCAGTGAAAGTCAGGTAGGTAGAAGAGAGAAGGGTGAGTTGCATAAATTCACATCTAACTGGTACAATGCGCACTTTCTGGGTGAAGGGGCATACTTGTAACTTTGACTTAAAATATACAAAAGCAAATTATGTAACATAAATGTGTGTACCCCTGTAATATTCTGAAATTTGAAAAAAGATACATATTTGGCAGGATGCCATTAAATTTTTTAAATAAGAGATTGTGATAAGATTTCTTAAAGATTGTATATTATTAGCCTGGCTGTTACTGGCATATATGAAAGCTACTTATTTTTGGAAATTTATTTTATATACTGAGACATTATTGTATTGCTTGACCATTTCTAGGAATCTTGTGGTTGAGGCCCTGGAGTTTCTAAGTATGAGATCATATATCAGCAAAGAGAATTTGACCTCTTCTTTCCCCATTTGAATACTCTTTATCTTCTTCTCTTGCCTGATTGCATTGGCTAGGACTTCCAGCACTATGTTAAATAGTAGTGGTGATAATGGACATCCTTGTCTGGTTCTAGTTCAAAGTGAAAATGCTTTCAATTTTACTCCATTCAGTATGATATTGGTTGTAAGTTTGTCATAGATGGATTCTATCAGTTTAAGAAATGTTTCATCTATGTCTGTTTTCTTAAATGCTCTTGTCAGAAAGGGATACTGAATTTTCTCAAGTGCTTTTTCTGCATTTATTGAGAAGATCATGTGGTCTTTGTTTTTGCTTCTATTTATGTGGTGAATTATATTTATGGATTTGTGTATGTTGAACCAACCTTGCATCTCTGGTATAAAGCCCATCTGATCACAATGTATGATTTTTTTTTTTATGTGTAGCTGTATTCTGTTTGCTAGGATTTTACTGAGTAGTTTTGCATCAATATTCATTAATGATATTGGTCTATAGTTATATCCTCTCCTAGTTTTGGTATCAGGGTTATTCCTTCATAGAAGGAATTAGGGAGTGTTTCTTCCTTTTCATTGTTTTGCAATAGGTTTTTCCATATAGGTATGAGTTCCTCTTTGAAGGTTTGGTAGAATTCCAGGGTAAAACCATCTGGTCCTGGACTTTTTGGTTGCAAGTTTCTTTTATCATTGTAATTTTGGTGCTTGATATTGGTCTGTTTAAGAGTTGTAATTCTTTATGGTTGAGTTTAGGGAGATGGTGTGATACCAGGCATTGGTCAATTTTCTCCACACTTTCAAATTTCTTGGCATGGAGTTTTTTGTAGTTATCAGTGATGATTTTCTGTGCCTCTGTGGTATCTGTTGTTATTTCCTCATTTTTGTTTCTAATTGAGGTTATTAGAGATCTTGCTTTTCTGTTTCTAATTAATCTGGTCAGGAGTTTATTGATTTTATTAATCCTTCCAAAGAACCAACTTTTTGTTTTGCTAACCTCTCAAATGGTTCTTTTGCTCTTGATTTCATTTAATTCTGATGTAATTTGGGTTATTTCTTTTCTTCTTCTAGGTTTCAGATTAGTGCCCTTCCTTTCAGTTTCTTGAAATGGTTCATTAGGTTGTTGACTTGCACTCTTTCTGTTTTGTGGATGTGAGCATTTAATGCAATAAATTTCCTTGTAGGACTGCCTTTGCAGTATCCCACAGGTTTTGGTAACTTGTAGCTTTTCATTTTTTGATAAATCTAATGATTTCCTTATTTATCTCCTCCTTGACTCAGCTGTTGTTCAGCATAAGGTTGTTTAGTTTTCATGACTTTGTGTGAGGATGAAAGGTTTTTTTTTTTTTTTTTGAGACAGAGCCTCAAGCTATCCCCCTGGGTAGAGTGCCGTGGCTTCACAGCTCACAGCAATCTCCAACTCCTGGGCTCAAGTGAGTCTCCTGCCTCCGCCTCCCAAGTAGCTGGGACCACAGGTGCCTGCCACAACGCCCAGCTATATTTTGGATGCAGCTGTCATTGTTGTTTGGCAGGTCTGGGCTGGATTCAAACCCACCACCTTAGGTGTATGTGGCTGGTGCCTTAGCCACTTGAGCCACAGGCGCCGAGCCAGGATGAACGTTTTGCTGGAGTTGAGTTCTACTTTTACTCTGTTCTGATATGAAAGATACAAGATATAATTTCTATTCTTTTAAATTTGCTGAGATTTGATTTGTGTCCTAAGATACAATTAATTTTGGAGAAGAATCCATGAATTAATAAGAAAAACTCATACTCAGTATTATTGGGGTGAAATGTTCTATATATGTCAGCTAAGCCCCTTTGTTCTAAAGTTGTGTTTAAGTCCATTGCTTCTTTGTTTGGTTTCTGCTTGGAGGATCTGTCCAGTTCTGTCAGAGGGGTATTGAAGTCCCCAGTTATTATGATGTTACAGGATATCATATTGTTCAGATCAATTAGAGTTCATTTTATATATCTGGGAACATTTAAATTGAGTGCAAAGATATGTAGGATTGAAATGTCTCCTTATTGTATTGTTCTCCTGACCAGTATATAGTGCCCATCTTTGTCTTTCTTTTGTTAGTCTCAAGCCCAGTTAATTTGCAAATAAGAGGTGATTTTCACTGTTCTCTTATTTCCATTTGCCTGAAATATTGTTTTCCAACCCTTTGCCCTGAGTCAAGAGAGACAGTATTTTCCATTTTATTTTCAGAATTATGGTCATCCATTTTTTCACACAGAAGATGGTTACTTTCAAGTAAATAGCATAGCTTGAGTTTTAGAATTTAGTGTTTATGCAAGTTGACTCTATAGTTTGGGTTTAAAACTTCATTTGTATAATTACTAGCTGTATGGTCTTAAATAATTACTATATAACCCTCTGTACATTATGTTTATAAATGTGAAATAATTTTTATAATGATTAAGTGGAATTAATACATGCAAAATACCATGTCTCCCATGTAGGGAGTATGCAACAAAAGTTACTTATTATCACTCTTCTAATTTTATTGAATCTAGGATGTCATTGATTGTAAGACACACCATTATTGTATAAACCACTAAAAAATAATGCTGCCAATTTAACTATGACAACATGTTCTATTTCTTGGAAAGCAAAATAAAACAAAATCCCCAGTGGATGCCAAATCCAGTGGAAATATCACAATGCTCATTTTCACACTGTGCTGAAATTGGCAGTGGGACTGCAATGGGTTGAGGAGAGATAGAAGTAAGGGTACAGAGATGACAAAGGTACTTTATGTATTTTTGAAAGGACAGAAGAGGTTCCTTCCATTAGCAATTGGAGAACTGGGCCTCATGGACATTATGGACTTGAGTTTAGCTTGGATTTAGGTGGACCTCCTTCCTTCCCAAAAATCTGTCCTGGTAGAGGAAATGAGAAGCATAGCAGGGAATAACTTTTCCTCCTGGTGAAGACAGCACTCAGAGATCAAAAGATGTGTATTTCCTCCCTGTACCCTCCAGGCCCCAGATGGCATTAAATATTGATTATTCCCATTTATGTAAATGATTTCTATTTTTGTCTCTTACCTTATGAGACAATAAAATTGATATACATATACTGTTGGATGCAAGTTAGATTAAGTGTAGATTCTTTTGGATTTCAACTTGAAACTGCCACTTAACAAAGTCGACTACTTCAGGGTTCATCACGTGATAGTGGGAAATAGGATGTATAATTTGACAAGTCTGTTCCACTTAAACCTGTCAACTCATATATTTCCATTAGTCCAAAATTATTCATGGTAGCAAAACAAAACAAAACTAGAAAAACCCAAAATATTCACCACTGGGTAAATAGATCAACAAACTGTGATATTTAATATGATGGAATACTATTAAGCAATAAGAAGGAATGAGATACTGATATATATAACAGCATGGATAAATTGTAAAAGTGTTGGGTTGAGTGATAGCAACTTTGCACAAGAATGAATACAGTATGATTTTATTTAATGACTCTCTAGAATTCATAGAACTAATCTATGGTAGAAAAATCAGAACAGTGGTTGTCTCTGAGGGTTAGTGGTAGAGATTTACTGGGAAGCAACACGAGGAAACTTTCTGGGTAATGGCCATATTCTTTATCTCGATGGGGGTTTGGCTACCTAGTTTGGTGCCTTTGTCAGAATTCATCAAATAGCATATTTAAGATGCATGTGTGTGTGTTTCATCATTTATAAATTTAATCTCAAGAGGAAAAAAATGCCATAAACAAGTATTGAACTTTAGTTAATGATATGCATGCAGATGTGTGTGTGGGAAAGTGAACTGATGCTTGCAACTCACTTCAAAACGCATCCCAAAATAAGATAGGCAGCAGGATGGATAAAGGGATGGAAATGTAATAAAGCAACTGTTGCAAAATATTAATTATAGAATCTGGTTTGAGGGTATATGGGTGTTTACTGTAAAATTTCTTCAACTTTTCTGTATATTCGAACATTTTTCATATTAAAGGGAGAAAAATCAACCAATTCCAAATGAGCCTCACTAGGGAACAGTTAGTGTCTGGATTCTGAACCCACTCCTAGCTGAGCTGCTGCCACCATTGCTAGGCTCAGTGTTTGTATATGTCTTCTGCCCCCTTCTTGCTTCCTGTCATCTTTACAGTCCTGGTTATTCTTCTGAATCACCTAGGCAACCTCTTTAAGGCAATTTTTTATCATCAGGCTTGCCTGAGGGGATCATCTGTCCTACCTACCCTTCTTCCAGTGGATCTGTAGATAACTTACAAATGTACAATTGTTAAACGGAAATTATTGGGAATATTTCCTTGGAAACTACCTATTATTACACTTGATTGTACAAAGACAGAGTTGCAGAGAATTAGAGCTGATAAATTTGCAAACACTACTCACACTTTCCTCCTTTCCTGTCCCCTCCCCTGAACTCTATTGAATTTGTAATGACACCATCTCTCATCTCCCCAAATTGTATTGTAAAACCAGAAAACATACATTCTCTGGAATTGACATTCCCATTCACAACCTCATTTGGCCAGAAGCTCAGCTGCAGTTTGCCTGGAGGTTCACATCCCTGTGGTGGGCTGGGCTGACACCACATGACCTTCCAACCATTGCAATCTCTTGCACATGTACATTACACAGAACGCCAAGTGTGGGTCAAAAGAGGCTGCCGGGAAAACACTGGGGAAAAAAAGCTTCCTTCCTTTCCATGCTCGTTAGTTTGAAAACAGAAGGCTGCATTTGATATTTTTCCGTTGCTGTCTTAAACCTTCTGTGCGAGGAGATGAGCCATAAATAAATGAACATACATGTAAACCTTCATTTTGAGGCAGGGAATTGTAAGTCAGCTCCTGCCATAGCATGTAAAGTTGATTCTACCAAACAATTTAGTTGAGATGGAGGACTCCAATTTATTTGATTTTATCTGGGCCAAAGTCACTTGAAGACGAGTGCTGCTGGCCTACATCTCTGTCTCTAAAGTAATCAGAAAGCATTTGCGCTGACAGTTAAGATGTGGCCGGGAGTGCCTCTCTTTCTGAGGGTCTAAGTTAGCCTTGAAAAGAAAGTCAGGCTTCAGCAAGGAGGGCCCAACACATTTGTATTGCTTACAACCTGAGAGTAGACATGAAATTCTGTGTAGCTGGGCTACTTTACATTCATTCATTCAACAAATACTTATCAAGCGCCTTCTTTGTGCCAGGCATGATTCAGGGGCTATCAGGTCTTCTGCGTGGTATCTTACATGGGTCTGTCATCGTTGTGTAGTTCAGCTCCTTCAGCCAGGCTTTAGCACTTTTAGTTGGATTTTGTTTTATTCATTCCAGGAGGTGTTTTTTTTTAAAACAAAACAAAACAAAAAAACACCTCTATTGTCCCAGTGAGTGAGTTACCAGGCCTCTCATGATTGGTGAAAGGTAGATGTATGTGACTTTGACCAGAATATAGAAATAACCTGACTGACAGGCCTAAGGAAGGCGGCAAGAACAGTAGCTATGAGATTGACCTCCTGCTACTTGGTAGCTGCCAACTCCACATTGAAAAGCCAGAGAAGACATGGTGGTGCCAATCCAAGGGACACCAGGCTTTGGGAAGAGATGAACTTTGTTTGCTATAACCTTGGATTTTGAATACTTACTGCTGGCCAGTCAGCTGGCATCCCCACACACATACATTGCTGACCTACTGGGGTGGTGGGCAGTGTCCTTTGTGCCTGCCTGCCTGGATGAAATGCCTCAAATTGATTATAGACTGCAGTTGGCAGAGGCAGCGAGACTGTGGCCCCATGGTCAAGCCTGGGATCTGAGAATGGCCAGACTCCCCAGGTGAGAAATCCTTATTCCTCCTAATTGTTTCACCATCTCCTTTCTTTGCTTACCTACTCCAGATTTTTTCACAAAGCCAGTCAACATTGCTGCAAGCAGACAGCCATTATTTGGCAGAAAACTAAAACTATAGCAATACTTGAAATCCTTAGCCACTTCAAGCCACTTTCATGTACTTAAAAAAAGTTTTATAAAAAGCTCATGTTAATTCTAAGGCTGCACAAGCATCTGTGTACATTGGTGTAAGTTCTAGTTGTGTGCATGTGTGCTTGCATGAGGGATTGATACAGGGTTCCCCCACTCAAGGCTGGACAAGGCTTGGGCAAGTTGATGAAGGGTACACTCTGACCATTTGCCCTGAGCTGGAGGGGCTGCATTCATTCATTTGTCCCTAATACTCATTAATGTTGAGAACATGTTTTCATTTACAAATCCTGGAAAGTGTAATTCTCAAGACCTAATACCCCTAAATAAAGAACCCATATAGAGACTCCCCACTTGGTCTTTCCCCCTGCCAGAAGCTCTGGTGCTTTTTACTTCTTCTGTATTGCTTTCTAATAAAATCCTATCTTACCACTGATCTGTGGTTGTGGGTTCATTCCTTGAATCCCTGAGACCAAGAACCTACTGAGGATAGAAATCTCAGTAACAAATTGACTTCTCTCAATGTTGTTTTTTTTTTAGGAACTGCGAAAGGTTTAGTGTTTAATAATTACTAGCACAACTGGCCAAGGTCTGAGATATGAAGATACCATGTTGAAGCAACTAGGGGGTAAATCACTCTAAAAACTAACCATATAGTATGTGATAAGAACACACATTTAATAATATAAAACCTATCTACACATAGTAGTTAGTTGCAAAAAGCCATTCAATCTTCTGTTGACTTGGAAAAAAGGGTCGTCCAGATTTCAGTGTAAGTTAGCAACCTTCAACTCTTTTGTGTGGCCAGTATCTTGCTTTCACCTTCCAGGTCTTCCACTCCAGCCTGTGTCATGAGGTCTGTAATGTTTTTCTCCAGATCATCAATGTGACTACTCATATTATCAATTCTTCCAATGATCCGGTCAGACATGGTCTGAAATTTATCTTATATCTGCTTCAGGAGTGTCTGCACCATTGAGGTGACATTCTGCACTGCCTTGGGGTCAGTCTCAGCCATCTCCCTGGTTCCAGCTTGGTGACGATGTCTGGGACCATCCCCTACACTTCCGTTATGACTTCTCAATGTTCTAAGTGTGAAAAATCAGGGTAGTTTAGCATAAAGTAATGGTAACCATGAAACATTAGAAGCACTAATGGTGGAATGATGTTTGTATCAATTAGCTCTTGGTGTGGAACAAATCATCCCCAAATTTGGAGGCTTAAAACACCAATTGTTCATTTGCTTAAGATTCTGTGCCTTCTGCTCTGAGCTGGCTCAGCTAAGACTTGACAGCCTAGGATACCCAACTCTGGAGCCTCAGTGGAGATGGCTGGCATCGTTGGGATCCTTAGAGCCTTTTTTCCCACAGAGTCTCGCATTCTCCATTAGGCCTTCCTGGGCTTTGTCACATGGTAGTGGAAATATTTTCAGCAGCAAAAACTGGCAAGCTCCAAATGAGCATGGATTTTTCAAGCCTCTTTTTACATCATATTTGCAATGTTTCTTTAGCCAAAACAAGTCAAGTGACCAAGCTTGGAATTTGATGGGTAGAGAAAAAGAGTCAACTTCTTGGTGGAAGGAGCTGCAAAAAATTTGGGGCTTTATAGTCTATAATCCTGTGGATGATGACATAAGGAGCAAGCATGGCTTTCCAAGGTGGAAGGCAACATCAAGTTATAACTCTTCTGATTAGTAGCCAGGTGACCCTAGACATTCACATATGTCTTCTGAATTTCACTTTTCTTAACTGAATATAGGGAAACCACATCTGATTACTGGATGAAATGAGATATTTCATTTATCTGTTTTTATAATAAGCATCTGCTAAGTCTATGTGCCAGGCCTTGGCTATGCCAGTCATGGGATATAATAGTAAATATCATGATCTCACTCTCATGGAGCTGCCAAGATGGATATTATTGGTATAAATATTTGAAAACTACAAATCATGGTAGAAATTGTCAGTAGCATGTGTCATAGCCTTGTGGCTCATCTTCCTTTCCCACTTTTTTCCTTGGTTACACTTACCTTGCCACCACTCCTGGTCCACTATGGAACCATAAAGGCCCACCTTGTCCCAGCAAGCAGTTACCTTATGTTACAGTATAGATAAAGTGTGGACTGGCTTCCCATTACTTTTGAACCATCATTGTATAGCAGATACAACCACTTTGTCAAGTCTGACTTGGAGAAAACAGTATCAGGGGTGTCCAACCTGCAGCCTTTGGGCTGCATGCAGTTTATTTGAGGACTATTTTGCTCATCTGTGGCATTGGATAACATGTTTGCTGTTTTGTTTTGTTTTTTTGCTCATTACTTTTCATTAGTGTTTGTGTATTTAATGTGTGGCTCAAAATAACTCTTCTTTTTCCAATATTCAGCAGAGAAGAAAAATGGTTGGCCATCCCTACTAGATCATTGAAAGTTGAGATGCTAGAGATGATCTAGTCCAGCGGTTCTCAACCTGTGGGTCATGGCATTAGGAAGCTTGAGAACCACTGATCTAGTCTAACGTGTTCATTTAGTGGGTGAAAAAAGCTAGGCCTCAAGAGAGGACTTGATTTATACAAGGCCACATAGCTAGTTGGTTCCAATACCAAGATTCCTAATGATATTGATCTCAGTGGTTTTGTGTTTGTTTCTGCTTCATCTTACAGTTCTAACCTCTTTTTTCCCTATCATTACATACACACGTATATCTGCATATGTGCACACCCATGCATGCTTAGGTTTTTAATAGAAAAAGATAATGTAGAGAGCCAGTTTTATCTTCTACAAGTGAAGAAAATAGTGTTCATTTATCTTTCCACATCTGACCAAAAGAAAAAAGATAAGACAAATATTAGTTGACCAGAACTCATATATACCTTTAGTAGTTATAAATTATTTACATCTATTCTTAATTACAGGGAAGGACAATGAGGGATTAGGGTGGATGTTTGAATCCTTATTGTAAAGCTGTGGAAACAGAGGTCTAGAGAGGTTGAATGAGTTGCATGAGTTTGCAGCATTAGTATTATCAGGTTCCAGATTGTGTTCTTTCCACATAATGGGTCCAGTTGAAGATAGCTGGCTGCTACAAATCAGTTGCTTCTAGGGAATAAAGTAAACAAAAATTTGCTTAAAATTATACTGATTAGATAAAATTATTCTCGAATGGATATATGTGATTTGCTGTTGATACATGCACCAATAAATAAAATAGAATGACTCTTGATCTAGTGAGATATATATATGTATACACATATATAATTATTAACAGAAAAATAAACGTCTTGAGAGTCATTGATAACTCTCTTTTTGTTTCTATTTGCACCCTAGATCTGTGTTCCCTTTTATCTAAATTTATCACTGACATACACTTTTTGGGAAAAAAAAACACCAAATGCATCTAGTATTTTATGGATTAAAAACATTTCCGTACAAAATAATTTGACGTATCAACTTTAGGTGTTACACTTTAGAAAGGACAAGATGACAATACAGAGAAAAACAATTCAAATCAACTCTGAATAATCTAAAAGGCAGAACTTCCCTTAAACTCTTCTCCCAAAGCAAATATATTTGTATTTCAGCATTTATTTGTTCATTTATGCAACATAGTTTTCCAACCTGGGGAAAAATAGGGTCTCTAATGCCAATTGATTTTTTTATACATATCAATCTAATTGGTGATTTTGTCTTGAGATTTAGTTACACATAGCAAATTCCAAAGTTTCAGAGTTGCAATTATACCACTGCTGCTCACAGTTAAGATTTATTGGATTGGGTATTAACTATGCGTTCCTGTGTGGTCAGGACAGTACTGAGGACATATTTCATGTGACTTGCCTTATTTAATCCTCATGATGGCCTTACAGGCTGTCCCCTCTTTTGCACACATCTCTATTCTATCCATGGGGAAACAGAGGCTTTGAGGGTCTCATGAAGTAAGCAATCTGAGATGTGAATTAGAATGAGACTGCCTGATTTTGGAGACTCATTCTTAACTTCACTCCTGCTGTAAGGCTATGAGAAAGAGAAAGCAGAAACCCAGGAAACATTTCTATGCAACAAATTCACGAGCTCTTCCCTTTGGAAACATGACTTTTCTATGATAGCAAATGCTTACCACTCTAACCTGATAGCACATCTCTGGGAATGGCAAGTATCACTTCTAGAACATACAGAGGGGAATTTAGCTCAACAATGCCTAACTTGAGCACAGACAGGCATTTATCTCCTGACAAAAAGGCCACTGATGACCTGAGATAAATACGACCTTCTTATAACCCCCTCCCCAATCGGGGATTCTGATGTGCACCCAAATGCCCTGGTGGTCTTCTTAAAATAGAGACTCTGATTCAGTGGGTCTGTAAGGGGCCCGAGATTCTGCATTTCTAGCAAGTTTCCAAGGCCTTAACAAAACTCCACATGCTTCAGGTAATCTCACCTGTGCCTCAGTTTCCTCCTCTTTGGAGGTGACAGTAACACTGAAGTGGAATTAATAATAAAGACTCCCTCAAAGGATTATAATGTATTAAAACAGGCAAAGCACTTAAAACAGGGCTTGGCATATGATAAGTGCTTCGTAAAGGCTAGTTATCACTATTATTATTCTTTTATGCTTCCACATTTGTCTTTTTAAATTTCATCCCAGCTTAAACCCACAGGCCATATATTCACAGTAGCTCAACTTTCAAACTGCATTATTGTGGCCCATCCCCTCTGATATTGGAACATCTGTGCAGCAGTGAATCAAGGCAGACTTCAGACTTCTGCACACGCTACATACACTGCTACAGGTCCGGCCAGGCAGCCTGTGACACCTGCCTTTCCCCCTCACTGTAGCTCCTCCCCATGTGTTACAGTTTTACAGAACCTTACCATTGGGGTGTCTTTAGGTGGTCTCTTAGTCCCACTTAACCGGAAGGGGCTTGCGCTATACCTGCCACCTAAGTCAAGGACTTCGGCACTGGGAGGGAGGGACAGGATAGAGTCCTTCACAGGTAGAGACTAGGCAAGATTCAAAGCAAGCCCCTCTCTCGGCTCTCTGCCCATTTCCGCTCACTGTGCTGAGACTTCTCTGGGAAAATACTGTGCCCCAGGACACTTTCCTTGCAACATACAAAACCGCCTCCTCTCTGGACAGTTCTCCAAGCTATGGAGCAGGGGTCTCCAGAGTGGGACATAAAACTGCCAGGGGGTATCAAGACAATCTATTGAGATATAAGCAGGAAATAATAAAACTTATCTTTATATCTTTGCCTACACATGAAGAAATAAGCATAAGCAAATATAATATGTAGACTGGTTAAGTGCACGTGTATGATTTCTGCATCCATCTATTGGCATACGGGCCTAAAATGTTTTTAGATTATGAACAATCTAAAATATAGGATGATCCAAATGTCATCTCCAAAGTTGCCATACTTAAGAGACAATGGAAAATTGTAGCTAAATGCCCCTTTATTTATAAACCATTCATAACAAATTTTTATAAGGATAAATGCATAAGGAATATTTTGTAAATATTTTATAATATTTTGTAACAAATATTTTGTAAATAAAGGGACATTTATTTGCAACTTCCCATTTTCTCATGCATGTATGGCAACTTTAGGGGCAACTTGTGGGACGCCCTGTATTTGGAGATCATGTATAGAAATCACAAGGTTCATGCCTTCATGGATGGGAAGACAAAATGTTTCTGTATCAGAGACAATTCTGCAGTTATCACCCTTTCATTTTCTTCCTGGGAACCAAGGAAGGGCTCTTTTTCAGCAACCTTGCATTAATGTGAGGTCATATAAGAATGTGCGTATGTGTGTGTGTGTGTGTGAGGGTGGAGCCGTTAGTGGAAAGTACTTGGGTCTGGACAGCGCCTGTGGCTCAAAGGAGTAGGGCACTGGCCCCATATACCAGAGGTGGTGGTTTCAAACCTGGCCCCTGGCCAAAAACTGCAAAAAAAAAAAAAAAAAAAGTACCTGGGTCTGATCTAGGTGAGAGGGGAGCTCCCCCAGAAAAGCAGTCCACTTAGGAATCTCTGATAGACTTTGTGGGAGCAGGCAATAAATATTCATTATTAGAAGGCGCTGAGATTTGGGGGCGGTTTGTTACTGCAACATAGCCTATCCCATCCTGACTTACACACTTTCTTCCATAGTTCTCCCTCCTCCCTTGATTCCATTACTTGGGCATCTCATAGGCCCCAGCTAAAGATCTCACAGATCCTGGACTTTTAACCTTTTAAGGTCCTTAGTTCCAGGGAGGTTGTAGCTCAGGGTAGAAGTTGAAAAATCAAACTGGGAAGTCAGACTACCTGGGTTCAAATCCCAACACTACTGCTTACTAACAGTATGATGTTTTAAGAAGCCATTTAGCCTCTTTCTCCCATTATTTTCTCATCCAAAATAAAAGATAATATTAGTGGTTTTATAAGGTTGATTGGAGAATTAAAAGAGAAAGTCCTTGCAAAGCAAGTTAACCCCATGCCTGACATATGGAGATATAACAACTAAGTTTGCAAACTCATCCTAGAAAAAGTGCTACACACCTTATTGCTGAATATCACTGTAGTCACCTTTGAAGTACTCTCCTTGGGGAGCTGTGCACCAATGTGAATGCCTAGTTAATCCTTCAAAGCAATTTTAGAACTCTTTTTCTGGAATAACCATAAAGGCTATTGTTGTACAACACACAAAAATAATGAATGCTACTCAGCAAGATAGTGCCACACATCAACATTAACACAACTGTGAGACACTGACATATCAACAGTATGCAACCTTACCGAGTTGTTTGTACAGTGCTGCCAACATAGGCACACATTGGCAAGTTTGTAAACTTAATCGTGGAACTTGTATGATGACAGCTCTTATGGACACTTCAGAAAAACAGTTCCAAAAGTGATCTGAAGAGTGAACTAGGCTCTGGGGTCAATGCATAGCTTCCTTAAGGGGCGTACTTCAAATGTGACCTTAGTGATATTCAACAAAAAGGTATATAGCACTTCTTCTAGGATAACTGTGGAAACTTAATTGTCAGATCTTGTATAGTAAATGCTTGATAACCATTAACTTCTGGTATTGATATTATTGAAACTGCAATGCTACCTTAATTCTCCAGCTACAAATTACATTAAAAAATAAAAATAAATATTTATGATTTTCTTCAGCCTGTGTCAATCTTCTCTCACTACTTTCCACCAACCTCTAGCCCTCAGGAGTGCTTCCCCCCAAACTATGGCCAGTCTCTGAGCCCACACACCAGAAATCAGAGGGGAAACTCTGGGAGGGCTTTAGCTACTCCAATCTCTATTTCCAGACTGGATCAATGATACAATAATCAAAGCATAACATCCCAATGGAAGCCTGATTAGAGGTTACCCTGACTCTTTGGAACCTGTGGACCTGCAGGAAACTTAGTGGGACATCCACTGTGCTCTGGTCTGAATATTTGTGTTTCCCCCAAATCTCTATGTTGAAATCCTAATCCCTGAGGTGATAGTCCTGGGAGGCAGGGCCTTTGGGAGATAATTAGGTCATAAAGGTGGCACTCACATGAGTGGGATTAGTGCCCTTATTAAAAAGGCCCCAGAGAGTTCCTGCACCCTTTCCACTGTGTGAGGATGCAATGGAACCGGAAATTTTTTGTACATTAAGTGGAAAACTGTTTCCGTCTTAACTCAAAATAAGCCTACTATTAGTCCAAGACTTCTCAGACTTTAGTGAACATTAGAATCCCCAGAAGAATTTATGAAACCATAGAGTGCTAAGTCATTCTCCAGAGTTTCTGACTTAGTAAGTCTGGGGTGGGACATGTGAATTAGTATGTTTCACAAGTTCTCAGCAATGCAGATACTTGCTGGTATGTGGACCACACTTTGAACAGCTCTGTGTTAGTCCATTAGACAGCTTTGCAACTATTAGTTAGTGGGTACCCCACTACTCTGCTCAGTCACCTCTTTTCCAGGTTGAACACACAGGGGCCTTCACTTCTCCTTATCCTATAGCAGAGTCTGTCCTCTCTTCTGGGTAGCCAAAGATGGAAAGTACTTAGACCCTGTCCTCAGGGAGCTTACAAATAGCGAACAGAAAAAGAATCCACTACAATGTGACCAAAATAAATATTTATTCTGTGCTTACTGCATGTTGTCACCACCCCCAAAGTTCGGTAATTCAATAGTGAGCAAGATGGCATCATCCTTAGGTCATGGAGTCCTCAGGCCAGTGAGACTGAACAAGAAACAGGAAATTACAGTCTAGTGTGATAAATGTGTGGAGAGGAAGAGCCAAGCAGCTCTGGGAGCACAGAGTAGAGACCTCAACCCCCAACACGTGGCTAGAGATTCGGGGCAGGCTTTCTGGTGGGGTCATTTGTTACAGAGGGATACTGAAGAGAAATATATGTAGGCATTAAGCAAGTGAAGGATGATGTACAGTGAGATTTAGGCAGAATGAAGTGATGTACAGACACCTGATGCAATTTGGGCTGGGTGGGAAGTGCTATGTGACTGATAAGAGAGTGCTGATAGGGCCCTGCAGGACAGGGGTAGGCTGGGGCAGGGCTGGAGAGAAGTGAGGGAGAGTGGAAGGGATTGTACTTCCCCCTAGTGAGCTCTGCCTTCCCCAAGAGCAGCTGAGATGACAGATCTAGACCTCACACTCCATTCACTCTCCATTTGAGGGATGGAGGGAAATTTTGCCCCAGCTGTTATCTGGACACCTGCAGGCACTGGTTGTGAGGACAGCTGGCCCTGGATCAAACATTGTCCAGAGTCCCAGCAGGACATGTCTAACTTGGGGACCTCCTCTCTGTGTTTGGGCTAAATGGGTCATGTTTGGGTGGGGTCGTGGGTATGTGCTACAGTGTGTGAATGGGTGAGGTGGCAGGACAGTTAGCAAGAGCTCAAGGGGAATTTTATGGGTAAAGTCTAGGGGCAGGTAAAAAGAATAAAGTAAATATATAATTCAACATATCCTGTGATGCTCTGGTCTAATGGAAAGGCTGGAGAGATTGGTGAGGGGGGTGATTATAAAACTACAGGTGGTGGGGGAAGGAAGAGAAAGGGAGAGAGGAAAGGGGAGTGAGGGAGGAGAGAGAGAAAGAGAGAAACAGGGGAGAGGGAGGGAGTGAGAGGAAGAGACAAAGACAGAGAGACACAAAAGAGGAGAGGGGAGTAGATTTTAGGGGTGGGAGAAAGAGAGGAGGAGGAGGAGGTGAGAGGGAAAGGGGAGAGGAGGGGAGAGAAGAGGAGGGAGAAAGAGGAGAGAGGAGGAGAAAAAAGGAGGAAAGAGAGAGAAAGTCTTCCCAGAGCTGAAGATGTGACTATGTTAGTTAAGTAAACGAACATTTTCTGGCCAGCCACAGTGGCTCACGCCTGTAATCCCAGCACTCTGGGAGGTAGACGTGGGTGGATTGCTTGAGCTCAGGAGTTTTGAGACCAGCCTGAGCAAAAGTGAGACCCCATCTCTACTAAAAATAGAAAAACTATCTGGATGTTGTGGTGGGTGCCTGCAGTCCCAGCTACTTGGGAGGCTGAGGCAAGAGGATCTCTTGAGCCCAAGTGTTTGAGGTTGCTGTGAGCTTTGACACCACAGCTATACCCAGGATGACAGAGTGAGATTGTCACAAAAAGAAAAAAAGTAAATACTTTATTTGGTTTAGGACAGAAATGTTTTCAAAGGAAGGGATCCTGAAAGTTGGAAGGACCTGACAGAGGAGAAGGAAAACAGACTCTACATGCAAATGGACCTGGCTTTGAATCCTATCTCTGGCACTGACTTGCTGTGTGACCTTAGGCAAGTTGCTTAAATTTTCTGTGCCATGGAATCCCTGTCTGTGAGAAGAACTAATAAAAACCAATTCCCAAGGTTGATGAGAGACATAAAGTAGGGTCAGACGTCCAGCTTCTGGGTCCTAGTTGACACTCAGGAAGTGTATATTCCTGTGCTACGTCCTCCCTTGGAAATCCAGAGAGAACTCAGGAATGACTTCTGTCAAACTAGGAAGGCCAGCTTGAAGAACAGAAATGCCAAGGCTGAAAGAGCATTAACGGAGGGACTATCTCCTGCTTTAATCCTCTGCCAAGCTTAGTGTATAAATGTTCAGTTGTTCTATGAGTTGTGTGCCTTGGCTCAGGCAAGTGGTCTTTGGGAGTGTGTGATAGAAGAAAGGCTGGCATTCGGAGAAATGAACTTTGATGGAGAAAACATCCCCTTTTTCAGAGCAAAAAACAAAGCTAAGATTCACTAATAGGAAGACAAATCCCTGTGCCTCACACTTAGCAGGAATGTAAAAATGTTTCTATGGTTGCCTTTTTGTAGACTACACCATAAAGGTGCTGGTGTTACAGCACATTGTAGACTAGGGATAATGATTTGCACATCATTTTATAGTTTAAAACAAATTTCATTCCCATGATTCGTTTTGTCATTCGACAAACACTCACTGACTACTTAGGTTGTGCCAGACGATCATGGACCTTGGGTATTTACCGATAGTACTTTTAAATTAGCTCTCCTTTGGGCATTATCTTTGCCTTCTGCTGATGTGAATAATTAGGAGTGACCCTAATTTCTTTTCCACTTTAGCCAGGCCTGGGGAAACTTCCATTTGCATTCCTTCCCTTGCGGTGCCGCCTGAGTGGTTAGTTAGCTATGGATAGTCAATCCTGTTGGTTAACGAACTGAGCAAAGAGGTTAAGGTCACTGTTTTGATTCCCAGGGGCTGATTTACCTCTCCACTTGTGTGCACTGTTCTTCTTTCTCTAGTCCCAATGTGTATTCTTTCTATCATCGTGAAGACTTTGTAAAATTTTTTCACTCTGCCAGGAGCCCTCTTGCTTTAGGCCCTAGTTATTGAGATTCAATGTCATTTCCTCAGCCAAGTCTTACCCACTCCTCAGACCAGGTCAGGTGCCTCAGTTCACTTTCCCATGGTCCTCTATACTTCTCTAGAGTTGTATTTATTAGCATTTATGATTTTATACATTTGTTTTTGTTATTATTTGATTACTATAAGTCTCTTGTGTCAGTTAGGATAGCATTCAGCTGCAAGTAATAGAAAACTTGGCTGATTGTAGTTTAATATATAGGGTTTGTTTATCTCCTATAACAACATAGGCAGTCTAGCACAGATCTAGTGGCTCAGTGATGCAAAGGGGCTCAGATTCTTCTTCTTCTATTTCTTATGCTTAAAGAATGACTGCTGGTATTCCAGACACAGCATCTGTACTCTAATCAGAAAGATGGGGGAAGAGGAAAAGTGAACATCAACTGACTATTTCTTATGTCTCATTGACCAGAACTGGTTTACATGGAACTCCCAGCAGTAAAGGTGTTCAAAAGTTATTTTTCATGTTATTTTGTTTTATTTAGCTTTTACAAGCTTAGGGAAATGACAAGCCAACTGACGTGGCTTATGCCCTTAATTGATTTCAATATCTGAGATGGAAGAAACTATGTTTCTTTTGCTGACCATCATATGTAGTTTCACTTGCACAATGTCTATCTCATTGTAGGCACCCAATAAGCATATTATTTAATGTAAAAGAATGAATAAATTAAATCCTACAAGAAACCATCTCCCACTTTAGGTTTCAAGAGGAACTAGACAAGGATCAATGGCTCTGCACCATCTTCCTGTCGTGGTAGGAAGAATTTTAAATGGACACCATCAAGGGCTCCACTAGCTTTTACACTGTCTTTGTATAAATTATGAAAGGGCACCCACCCTTCCTTAAGACACGTTACTGCCATCTACTGGAAAATTATCTTAATAAAAATATAAACCTACCACATTTACGATGTGACTGGTATCGCCTTGGATGCAGTGAGGTTGTTCACCACAAACCTACACACCCTCATGCAGCCACCTTGCAAAAAGTATAAGCATAACTCATCAGTAGGGTAGATGTGGCCAATGAAGGAGCCATCATGCCTCTCCCTTGGGGTCTGTAAGGGAAGTACTTCCCAAGGAGTGAGTCTAAAGATTTTATTAGGGCATGTGAGAATTGCCTTATGTAAAGGCTTATTCAGAGGCAGCAGTGGTATAGTGAGAAGACCAAAAGATGTGTTTCACTCTTGCTTTTTGCTTTCTGCCTCTATAATACTGCAAGAATCACTTAATACTTCCAAATTAAAGTTTCCACATCTCTTAATTGGGGACAAGAACATCTGCACCAAAGGATGTGTTGAGTAACCAGTAAGATAACATATATGAAAGAGTTGGAAGTCTGCTAAGAATTAGAAAACTGTGAGTTATTGTCAGCATGGAGAGCTAATGGGAAACAAATATTCAGTGAGTGTTCAAATCTTATCTCTACCACTCTCTAGCCACATGATCTTTGGCATGTTACTTAATTTCTGTAGGGCTCAGTCTTCTCATCTGTAAAATAGGTATGATGATATTAGAACCTACTGCCCAGGAAAGTTGTGAGGATTAGAAGTGAGGTGTTCAATAACTGTTAACCACTAACTTTAGGTCGGTTGTGCCTTTCATTCTGCCTTCAGTATTCCATTGATGATTTAAATACTTATTTAAATCATCCTCGACTTTTTGAAAAGAAAAAAGGAATGTAAAATAAAATGAAACAAGTTTTCTAGGCCTTTTTGTGAAGAGATGTAAGACTATAGAAAAAGAGGGATTCAGGATTTCTTTGACTCTGGATCTGTTGTGTTGTCTCCGAGGAAATCTTTCTCTTCCCTTCCCCATCTCACACCACCTCCAAACACTCTTAACCAAATGTGCATGTTGATCCTTGTGGGTTGTAGCTGAAATTTCTCATGAAATGGTCACTGAAAATGATTCCATGGAAATGTCACATGATTTATAGAGCAAAAAGGAACTGATGGGAAGAAAAGCCAGGCCGGCAGGAAGAGTGGGACAGATCATCTTCTCCTTCCCTCTTCACTGCAGTCCCTCTGGGGATAAGGCCCTGTGACTGCTGACAAAATCCATTCAGATTTTGGCACAGTGAAACAGGAGGGCAGAGAATTTTGAAGTAGAAAGTAACAATGTTACTTAATTCAACTGTCTAAGGGCTGACTTTCTCATGTACAGTCTTCCCTACCTTGAAGGGTAGACCCATCTGTCTAGTAACAATGTTTGGTTTTTTTTGTTTGTTTTTTTTTTGAGACAGCACCTCAAGCTGTGACCCTGGGTGGAGTACTGTAGCAACACAGCTCACAGCAACCTTAAACTCTTGGGCTTAAGAGATTCTCTTGCCTTATCTTGACTACAGGCACCCGCCACAACACCCGGCTATGTTTTAGTTGTCGTTGTCATTGTTGTTTGGCAGACCCAGGCTGGATTCGAACCCACCTGCTCCGGTGCATGTGGCTGGCACCCTAGCCACTGAGCTACAGGCTCCGAGCCTAGTAACAATGTTTTATACTGTCTTTTCCATTTGTCTACTCTTCACCCTCCTCTATGTCCCTTCCCCTATCTTTTCATGGCATAGAGTTATGGGGGAAACAAAATGCTTTTCCAACATTTCTCATATCACACTGCACCGGAGTAAATAGCACTTTAGTTTCCTTCCTGTGCCGCACGAAGGCTATTTTAGGGAAACTGTGCTGAGCACCAGAAGTTCCTGGGCTTGGTTGCTACGCGGCCTGAAGCTGACATCTTTTGTGCATGTCATGGTTTATGGGAGAGTGGTTAAAAATCAGTTCCCATTCTGATGACTAAATTTTATTGACTTTTCCAGGGCCTGTGGTGGGACTGACATGTCCCCTATTTAATTACTTCCTCCTTCTTGACAGCAGATTGAGTTAACCAGAGGACACGCAGGTGGCTCCAAGGCCAGGGAACTTGGAGTGGCCACGGCTTGGCAGCTGAGAGGGGCCCGAGTGAGCACAGGCCTGGGGATGTAACAACCTGCTGGCAGTTGTGAGCTGTGGTTTTATGGCTGCACTGGGGGCAATAACTGAACAGTGGGGCTTTTGGACTAATTTGAAGACTACTTTGCATAAATCCCAGCTGCTAGCCATATGTCCAACCCTTGTAGAGGGGAGGGTGTGTTTCCCTGAGCTCTTGTTTCCTTCTCTGCAAGTCAAGACTAACCAAGCCTTTAAATGCCCAGCCAGGGTCTTTGGTGGAGGAGGGTTGGTCACAAAAGCTTGAGCTGATTTAATCACAGCCGAAATTTATGTTTTACCAGATTTTCTCTTATAATGACATTGTGTCATTTTTTTCCTCACAAAACCCCAAAATAGAGGCCAGGGAGAAATTCTCCATTTATCCATAAGAAGACTGAGACCCAAAGAGAATGAGAGCAGTAATAATAGCAAACATTAGGAAACTTACTATGTATCAGGCATTCTTTTAAACCCTTGATGGATATTCATCCATTTCACACTTGCATCAGTCTCACAAGGCAGGTATCAATAGTATCTCTACTTCATCAGTGAAGGAGGTGAGCCCAGAGAAGTTACTTAACTTGTCTAAGATCACATAGCTAATAAGTACTGGAATTGGGATTCAAACCCAAGCAGTCTGGTTCTGTATTTATAACTACCTTCCAGGCTGCCAGCCAGCTTGGCATTGGTGGAGCTGGAATTCACATGCAGGTACTCACGCTCCAAGTTCAGGTTTTCCCCTATGCCACACCACTCTTCTGAAATTTGCCCCTAAAAGATCCTTTATTCCTGGGAACATTAGCTTGTAGCAATTTAGATTTGGACTCTTTTTATCTGGTATTGAAAAGTCTTTCACTTAAATTTATTTAATTAGTCTCTACCTACCTACTTACCGTGAAGTCAGAGGCATACCCAGTCCAAAGGAGTTGTAATGCATAAAGGAAATTGCTCCCAGACTAAGGCTTTGGAAAAATCCAGGTATCTAGGTGTCAGGAGTCTGGCAGCCTAACGCCTGGAACAAGTATTTTATCTCTCTGTTTCCTGGGAAGAATGGGTGCGATTCTCACAGTGCTGGGTGATTTTATGAGGATGCTTACCCTTTGGGAGAAGGTGATTTAAGGATGGATTCCCTTGACAATTATTGGCCTCTTAGCTAAGATGGCCTCTCAGCCTGCTGTGAGTGTGAACAAATCCGGTGAAAAGGAGGGAGCTGTTTTAATGTGATGGTATCTGCAGCTGCCTAGACTGACTTTCTTACAAAAAGAAAACCGGTAAAATCTTTGTTCCACATTCCCCAGTTCATCCCCCCCCAAAGCTCTCCACGAGTCCAGATTTTTGTGTTTAAATAGCCCAAATCAAATGTAGATCAAATTTCAATTAGAATTTGTGATAATGGCCAAAAAAGCAGGAGTGTGACTCCCATTTTTAGTTCTGAATAGCAATTTTCTTTCCTCATTTTCACACTAACTCTGTGGCCTGGCATTGACTAACACAAAACAAGGAACAGAACACCACTTTGGGTGAGAAGGCATGATGGGAAAAAAGTTGAAAGGGGAAGAGCAAAATGGTTTGGACTGTAGTAATCCTTTGTCATATTTACTTCAATTTTTTTAGCAACTATATTATTTGGGATTTCCCCAGAGGCAGACTCTGTGACGATTTTGATTCAAGTAGTTCATTTGAGAGGTGATTCCAGGAAGTATCACTAAAGAGTGGAGAAGTGAGACAGGAAAGAAGACAAAACCGATTCAGAGCATCACAACAGGTTAGCATTGTGGGTAACTGAGATTCAGCCCTGCTGGGCACCTCAGGTAGATGGTGTGGAACGTGCCTTAAAGTCCCAGCTGAGGGAAAAGGAAGCTGGGGTGTTTCTCCGCCATCTCCTGTTGGCCACTGTTGTAGGGCTGCCTTTATGTGCACTAACTCATTAACACTCTGGCTTCTCTTCCCTACGGGTGAAGAGTATCTCATTTGTTTACAGTAAGAAGGCATCAGTGAGAGCAAGGTAATACAGGCAGGGCCCTGGCATCACGTGTTGCTCTCAGTTTAAAAGCCAAACCAGTTTATGGAGGAGGAGGAGATGAGGGAAGGCAATATATTGTAATTAAGATGCCTTCAGCTGCAAGTGATAAAATCCCCACTCAACCTAGTTTGAGAAAAAACATTAACGTATGTGAGTTATAGCACTAAAATGTCCAGGGGTAAGTGGTCTCAGGCATACTGTAGCTAGCTCCTGTTAGTTATTGGTTTAGGGTTGCCCCGTGAGTGTTAACTCACTCACTAGCATCCTGGCCTCTTCCATTAATAGATGCACAAGCAAAGCTATCTGGGCTCTGTCTTCTGTCCATCTCTCATTCTGCTCTCTTCTGCGTTTCTGGCTTGCTGAGAAGAGAGCAGAAAAGGAGGCAACTCTAGGCTTACGTGATCCTCCTTCCTCCCCTCCTTCCCCCGGATCTCAGAGGACAAGAGCATTTTTCTACTAGCTCTGGTTAAAATCTTGAGAAACAAAGGAAATGAAATCAGTATGTCAAAGAGATATCTGCACTCCCATGTTCATTGCAGCATTATTCACAATAGCCAAGATATGAAATCCCATTAAGTGTCCATCACTGAATGAATGGATAAAGAAAACGTGGTACACACACACGTAGAATACGATTCAGCCTTCACTGAAGGAAATCCTTTCATTTGCAACAACATGAACTTGGAGGACATTATGTTAACTGAAATAAACTAGACACAGTAAAACAACTGCTGCATAATATAATTTATATGTGGAGTCTAAAAAAGTTGAACTCATGGAAGCTGAGAGTAGAATGATGGTTTCTAAGGGCTAGGAGGCAAGGAGATTTGGGGGGATGTTGATCAAAAGATACAAAATTTCAGTTAGACAGGGAGACTAATTTCAAGAGACCTATTGTGTAACAGGGTGACTATAGTTAATAATAACATATCCTGGAAAACTGCTAAGAGCATATTTTAAGTGTTTTCACCACAAAAAAAATTATAAGTAAGTGACATAATGCATATGTTAATTGGGTCATGCAGGCATTCCACAATATATGCATATTTCAAAACAACATATATAATTTTATTTTTTAAATTAAGAATAATATAGATAAAAGTATTTAGAACTCTTGGGGAAGGCTTTCATTGGCCTCTTGTGGGCATGTGCCCAAGCCTGTACCAATTGTTGTAGCCAGGAAGATGAAGCACTTTGATTGGCCAGATTCAGGTCATGGGTTGAATTGGAGAGGATGACATTGTCTTACCCAAATATTGTACCCAAACAAAGAGAATTTCTGGGACTTAAGGAAGGAGTGGTTCTCATAGTATGCTGATAAACGAGCTTTTAAACAAACAAACAAAGGCCCTCGTTTGCAGTGGATTCCCATAGCACAGATACTTCCACTATGACTAATTTCAAGCAACTAACATGTTATTAGACATGAGACCGAGAGGAAGTGTGCACAACTGGCCCCCGTGAGCCAGCATGAGTTAGCTCCAGCACATTGCTGGGTGATGCCCCATAAAGGGGAACCCTGGGTGATAGTGTGGCCATTACAGATGTGAACAAGAAGGCCAAGGTCTTTCTTGTGGAGCCTTAGTAATCCTTCATGACAGGGCAGCTTACTTAGTTAGGCATGGACTGGTATATTAAATAAAACAAGTGGTCTTTTTAGCCCACACTTCTCATCTTGCAAGCATCTCTAGGAACCACCTAAGTAATAACTTGATGAGTTTAAAACAATGTTTAACAACATTTACCCCACTACTGTGTAAGTTTCGGGAGGGCAAGGATTTTGCCCACTTTGTTCTGGAAGAGAGCTCAGGAAAACACATAAATGCTCAACATTTGCTACATGGATGCATGAACGACTAGTCAGTCCACAGAGTTAGATGCACTCCCCAACACGACAAACATATCTATCTCTGGAGTAACCCTTGCCTCGTCCATGATGCCCAAGGTGTGCAGACCTAGCTCTGTGTCTCACAGCTGCCTGACCAGGCCAGCCCTCCACACTTCCCTTTTCCTGACCCTGGGAGGGCTACACTGCTTCCTGGAGTGAAGAAAATGCAACTTTGGCCCTTTGTCTCATAATTGCCACTTTGTTCTCCTCGATCCTTGATTTCTCTAACCTGGTGGTGCTTGCCATTTTAGGTCGGGAGGGGTGGCTCTCCCTTCCTGCCTTGGGGTTCAGCCCTTCCCAGGCAGGGGCAGACCGAGATGGTATCTCCTCATTAAGTCATGGGAGCCTGCTGGGGCTTGTCTGATTAGAATCTCCTTACATATTGGTACAGAGAACTTTCTGCCTTTGCAGTTCTTTTGTTTCAAAATAAAAAGAAGCATAGCAAGGTTGGGAAGTTGTTAAACACGCACACACACACTCACACTAAACCAGATTTGCTGATAACAGGAAAATGGGAAGGCCTGAAGCTGAGGGAGCATTTCAAGGTCACAGGCAAGGAGGGGCCTGCGGTGGTGGTGATGGAAAAGATGAATAGACAACAGATGAATGCATTATTTAGTGTGTTCCACATCGCGAAGCCAAGAATGGTTCCTTTGCACCAGAAGATTTGATGTATCAGGCTGGCTGTCTCCTCAGAGGACACCCCCGGTCTCCTCTTGAGTTCATGGAGACATGGTTGTCTAGGTGACAACTGTCAGGCAAGAAGCTGCAAGCTGAAGAATAAAATCGCCTTAGCTAATAGACGGAGTGCTATTATGTACCTGAAGGTTTAACTGCTATATTACCCTGAAAGAATCATTTGGAAGGAAGGAAGGAGCTCGCTTTTCCCTGGGCTACATCAGTGAATTCAATTTCTATTGAAGAGAGACTAGCATTTTAAAAACCACTGTGTGTGGAGCTTTGAGTCCTTTTCTTCTTTCGGTGAGAAATGATTTAATAATGAACTTACAACTGCAGGGCCTCCAGTCAGCCCCCTGGAGCCCTGGAAAAGGGAAGAGGCAGTGTGCAGGGCCAGGGGCTGGCGGGCTCCATCCTGTTCTGTCCCTGCTCAGGCCCAGGCTCTGTGACTGAGGTTACCCCAGAGCAACTTGGTTCAGATGCGTGTAGAGTCTGAGCGATAATTTTCCTCCCTCACAAGATTGCCGGGTGCCTCTAATTAACGGTTGTGAATTCCTTAGATGGGGTTGTTATCAGATGGAAAGGGGCTAATTGTACCGGTCACAATAGTTAACCTCTTCTAGAATAGTGTGTGTGTGTGTGTGTGTGTGTGTGCACATGCACACATGTGCGCGCACGTGAGCCTTGGTTTTTTTTCTGCAAATGAGGCAGAAAAGCTTGAGAATCATTGTAATTCCTTGGCATCAAGACACCAGAAAATAAAAGATTGTATCCACTGAGACTTTTCACCAAGCCAAGAGTGACCAACATTTTACTGGGCTCTTTCTTGCACTAAGCACTTTACCAGCTTGATCGCATTTAACCCTTAGCATTCCTGAGTCTTAATTGGGATGGTTATGATCCTCAGTCTATAGAAGGGGAAACTGAAGCTTAGTGAGATAAGGAGGCGTGACCTGTACCAGTAACAAAAGAAGGCCTTTTACATTTGGAAGATCCCTCCGTAGACTGAGAGCTGAGCAGGAAGACTTGAGCTTCCTTTGTTAAAGGCAAGTAGAACCTCTCAGCCCTTTGCCGGCGCCGTCCCACACTCTGGCCATTGGGGCAGCCTCTTACTTAACTTCTGCCCCAATTCCTGGCTCTGAGCTCCATTTTCATTGGTTCCTTTCTTAGACTGAAAACAGTATTTCTGTTCTATTTCCCTGTGACCCAAGTATCTGGCCTATAAATTGTCTCTACTCCCCTAGAAGCAGCCCTCATAATGCATGCCTGTATTGGTCTCCTACCACATTCTGGGTTGGGTTGGATAGCTGAAGAGACAAAGATAGTAGCATGAAGACATTGCTTTGAGGAATTCTAGTCTGGAGAGGGAATGAGATATAAAACTATACAATCAATAAAGTTTTATCAGTACAATGATAATAAGGAAAATAAGAAGAGCAACAGTGACTATTTTCAGAGTGCTTCCTATGGGCCATATCTTGTCCTGAACACTGAATACAAACCAATGAGGTAGATACTATTATTTCTGTTCTAGAAATGAGAAAACAATGACATAGGGAGGTTAAGTCACTTGCCCAAGGTCATACAAGTAGTAAAAGGCAGAGCAGGAATTTGAACTAAGGCAGTCTGTCTCCAATGCTGATGTTATTAACCACTATACTGTTTGGCACATATGTAGACCAGCATAAGAGCATGTCTATATTATGTTGAAAGCCCAGATGGAGAGGCACAAATTCCTTCCAAAGAAGAATGGTTCACAGGAAGAGAGAGAAAAGATGAAAATAAGAAAGAGGAAATGGTCATATGTCCAGAACATTGAAGACACAGCCCAACCACTGGGCTCTTGTTTTTGGCCTCATGGTCTATACCTGAGGTTGTAGACCACGTCACTCCAAAGCTCTGTGGCTTCCATTAAGAGTAAGTTTTTTATTATCTTTCATGGATTCTGTGGCACAGGGATTCAGAATTGGCTCAGTTTGGTAGTTTTGATGCAAGATCTCTCACGAGGTCACACTTATATATCAGGAGCCTTTCAATATGGCCCACTCACATGGCTGGTGAGTTGGTGCTAGCTGTTCACTAGGGAACTAAATTCTTTTGCAATGTGAACTTTATTCCACAGGACAGCTGAAGTGTCCTCATGAAATGGTAGCTGGCTTTCTCAGAGCAAGGGATCCAACAGACCCAGGTAGAAATGATAATGCCTTTATGACTTATACAGAAGTTATATGTGGCCACATCTGCTATATTCTATTGTCCATGCTCACTAACTTTGATTCAGTATGGGAATGTATACATACCAGGAAACAGGGATCATGGAGGTAGATCTTGTAGCTCAGCAACCTGAGCCTAAAGTTCCCATATGTTTAATGTAAAAAACTATATAGTCCCCCCTACTTGCCACAGACTTGCTATTCCAAGACATAGGCTTTTAGAATTGAGGCCATGTTTAATATCTTAGAAGCCCTATGGCTCTGGACAAAATGAGGAGATAAACTCAAGGCTGGTAGGGAAGCTGGGAAGAGAGGCTGAATCTGAGTACAGCTGTAGATCTCTTGCTAACTAAGTCAAGGTGCTCAGCATCCTGGAGGTGGACTATCATTTGCACCATTGGAGAGGCACATATTCTGGTCTATGAATATTGTGGGAGTCAGTCAGACTCAGTCAGAGTCACCTACTTCCTGATTGGAAGTCTGCCTATTAATACACATATAAAGAAGCCACCAGCAACATTTTATTTATTTATTCATTCATTCATTCATTTATTTTTTTTGAGACAGAGTCTCACTTTGTCACCCTTGGTAGAGTGTCATGGCATCATATCTCACAGCAACCTCAAACTCATGGGCTCAAACAATTCTCTTGCCTCAGCCTCCCAAGTACCTGGGACTACAGGTGCTCACCACAATGCCCAGGTATTTGTTTTTAGAAATAGGGGTCTTGTTCTTGCTCAGGCTGATCTCAAACTCCTGAGCTCAGGCAATCCACCCACCTCAGCCTCTCAAAGTACTGGGATTACAGGCGTGAGCCACCATGCCTGCAACATTTTAAGTAGCATAACCTAGATTCTTCTTTCTTCCTTCTACCTCAGTGTTTTGCACAAATTGGGGATATGTGCATCTGAGAGTATAAAAACCACTGATGAATAAATGACTATTCCAGGGTAACTTAAAATATTTTATGAGAAATAAATATGAATTTAATAGATTCAATATCTTATGGCATCCTTATATGTATTGTGCTAGATACCACATTAGATATTGGGGGGAAAAGCAGTAACCAAAAGATAGGTCCTTGCTGTTATGGTGCTTATGAAAGAGGTGTTAATCAAATAATAATACAAATAAATGCATAATTATGAACTGAGATAAACACCATGAAGGAAAGGATGTGGGATCAGGATATTAAAAACAGGAAACACTGAGAAAGTAGGGCTTGAGCTGAGATCTCAAAGATGAACATGCAAAAATTGAAGGGAAAATATTCCAGGTAGAGGGAACAGCATGTGCAAAATGTGCCTAAGGAACTAAAAGCACCCTAGTGTGGCTGAAGCAGAGGGAATGAAGAGGAAGTGTAGTAACGATGAGGGAAGAGAGTTCATTAGGAACTGGATCATGTAGGATTTTATAGCCATGTTAAGGATGTTGATGGTTATGCTAAACGCTGAGTAGCCACTGAAAGTTGTTAAAGCAATAGCGTGGCATAATCAGATTTGTGCTTTGAAAATATCCATGGCTTAAAAAAGATGGAGACTTTACATCTTTTGTATTAACCTGGATAGAGTTGGAGAACATTCTCTTTAATAAAGTATCACAAGAATGGAAAAGTATCCAATGTACTCAATACTAATATGAAACTAGTAGATGAACTAATACACGCCCACAAGAGAAAAACTCAATTTAATACAAGTTGAAGGAAAAATGGGAGGAGGGAGGGGAGAAAGGGGAGGAGGGGGAAATGGGAGGAGGGCAGGGGATTGGCATGCTCTCACCTAATGGTCATATTGTAAGGATATGTGCCACACCTCCTGGGTGAAGGGCACAACTACAGCAGGGACTTTACCTAACAAACACAAACATTATAACCTAATTGTTTTTACCTTCGTATTAATTTGAAATTAATAAAAGAAAATATCCATGGCTGCGATATGGAGATTGGATTGGAGAGGGTAAGAGTGGAAGCATAAAAACCAGCTAGAAGGCTTTGTTAGTCATGGAGACAGAAAGAAGAAAGTGGAATTGAACTGTATTTAGAATGGAGAACTGACAAGTTATTGTGACCAGGAGAGTAGAATTAAGTATCAAACCTGAGAGGCCAGGTGAGAATGTGAGGAGACAATGGGAAGTCAGAATGGAGATTCTAAGAGATAAGAGGTAAGAGGAAAAGAAAGAGGGTGATCTGTGAAAGTTAGATAGAACAACTTAGGGCTTAGTCTAAAGAAGGAGGGCTGTGTAGTTCCTGAGGTGGTGGTTCAACAGTGGTCTTTGTTGCTAAGAGGCATTGGCCATCTCTAGATATGATTTTGGTATATTAGTACCTGTGGAGCTGTAAGCAATAAATCTGTATTGATCAATATTACTATTCTATCAAATAGCAGCCATGTGACATCTCCAAATGCTCCCTGGAAGCCTCCTCTGAGTATGGCAATTATTCTACTTGTTTTATTTTAATTCTTTTTGTATAGTTTGTAAAACAGGACAGGTTGTATCAAAGATGGATTTCCAGGTGGAGGTTTCAAGAGGCCAGTCCTCAAGAGTGACTTTAGTCTGCACCTGCACATCTGAAATGATAACTGAATTTAATTTAAAAATAAAGGTAGGCATCTTAGTCAGCTAGAGCTGTTATAACAAAATACTATAGACTGGATGGTGTAAACAACAGAAATTCATTTCTTATCATTTTGGAGACTTGGAAGTCAGGTTGAGTTTTTGATGAGGGTCCCTCTTCCTGTCTGGAAGACACTTGTCATCTCTCTGTGTGCTCACATGACCTTATCTTTGTGTACTCATTGAGAGAGAAAGCTCTAATCTTCCTTTCTTTTCTTATAAAGATCCTAATCCCATTATGGGGACTGAGCTCTTGCAACCTCATTTAAACCTAATTATCTTTCCAAAGGCCCCACTTCTTCATACCTCATCACATTGAGGATTATGGCTTCAACATATGAATTTGGGTGGGTCGTGGGGGAGAGACACAAACATTCAGTCTGTAAAAGCAGGTTTCAACAGGAGGACATGAGACCAATGGAATGAATTCGAAAGTCCAGAGATGGAACCAATTTAATATAGACATTTAGTTGTGAAGGTGAAATCTGAAGTTAGTATAGGAAAAGTGGACTAATAACTAAATGGTGTTGGTACAACTGGTTAGCCATTTGGATAAAATAGAAATGAACCCAACGCAGTGGCTCAGGCCTATAATTCCAGTGACTTGTAAGGCTGAGGCAGGAAAATTGTGTGAGAACAGAAGTTTGAGACCAGCCTGGGCAACAGAGTGAGACTCCCATCTCTTAAAAAGTTTTAAAAATTAGCTGGTGTGGTGGCACGCCCCTAAGGCCCCAGGTTCTTGGGAGGCTGAGATGGTACAATCACTTGAGCTCAAGAGTTCAAGACAGCAGTGAGCCTGGGTGGCAGAATGAGATCTCATCTTAAAAGAAAAAAGAGAGATGAATCTAGTCCTTATATATCAGGAAAAATTCCAAATTTGATCCAACATTCAAATGCAAAAAGATGAAATCTTAAAAATTATCAGAGGAAAACATAGAGGAGCATGCTTCCATAACTTTGGAGTAAGCAATTCCTTTCTGTGTATGACTTGAAATGCAGAACCTATAAAAGAAAAAGGCAGATAAATTTAACTATATAAAAGTCAGACTAAACTCTCCACATGGAAAAAAGTACAACAAACAAAATAACACATCAATGACAATAAACAAGGGACAAACTAGAAGCAAAGCTGCCACCCACATCACAAGTGTAAATCTCCCTGAAAAAAAAATCACTAAGAACAACCGAAGAGAAGAATGGACAAAAAATGTAAACAGATATTTCATAGAAAAGGAAATGGATGCAAATGGCTCTAGAAGTTATGAAAAGATGATCAACTTCACTCATAAGAAATATAAAATAAAACTATACTAATATACCATTTATTTATATCTATCAGATTTATAAACAACCACAAGCTACCCACAGGCTATTGACAAGTAGCTATGGTGAAGAATCATGCTCATACCTTAATTGTGGGAGGGTAAATTTGATATGACCCCTCCCCAAGGCAGAAGATTTGTCAATATTCATCAAAATTAAAACTGCCTATTTTATTTTGTCTAGCTACTTAATTTTAAAATTTTATCCTGTAGAAATACTTTCTCTCTTGTGAAATGATGCACACACCCGACTGTTCACTGCAGCATCATTTTAAATAGCAAAAGACTGGGCACAACCCAAATATCCAAAAATAGAGACTTGGTTATAAAAATTATATCACATAATTTTGATACCTATACAAATAAGGGAAATCTCCATCTACTGATAATGGTATGATCTTCAGATTATACTTGAAAATGAAAACAGCAATGAGTAGAACACTTGTATACTCCTTCCTATCTTTAGGATGTAAAACTGATAACTATACTCGTGTTTGCTTGTATATACATAAAGAGATTAGGGAACAATTCTATGATATGCATTTTTCACATTTTAATATCGATGAAGGAAGAAGGTCTTCCATTATATGACATTCTAGAATTATAATTAGCCATATTATTTGTTTTCTTAGTGGTACATAAAATAATGATTCATCTCACAATTGATGATGTTGTAGCCTTGATGGAATACAGTAATAATAGTGGTTACCTATGGTGAGAGAAGTCTGGGGAAGGGGTGAGGATGAGTCTCTTAATTTATATGCTCCGTAATGGTTTTTTGTTTGAGCCATGTGAATTTATTGCCTACTCAAAAATTGAATAAATATTATTCATTAAAGATGAGAGAGAATAAGAATACACACACAGAGTAGATTAGTTCCTGAGATCTATGTTCTTGTGTAGCGATCTTTTAAGTAAGAAACATGGTTCTAAGATGTTAAAATGGGATAGAACCTGCCCCACATTTGGCATGTGCTAGTTGATGAGACACAGCTGTGTGCTGTGCTCACTGGCCCCTCCTGGAAAGCTGTTGGTTCCTTGGCGTCACTCCTGGTTTGGCCAGTAGGCAGAACATGTCACTTTTCTGGATATGACTAATGCAACTTTAGTTTGGGAACCAGAAAGACAGTGTGTCATCATAAATTCTGTGAGAGGTGGAGATACTGTTAAGGCATCCACTGTGACCTAGTAGACATTTTCAGAGCTCTCAGACAAAAATCAGTGCTTAGGCAAACACAGAACTGAACCAAGATCTTGTTTTTACTTCTTTCTTTCTTCAGAAGATTAGATAAGCTCCAAATTAGATAGGTTTTTCTTGTTGACATTTATTGTAATGATGAGAGCATGTGCTTCTCTTCCCCTCCTCCACACTCCCACAAACCATCATCAGCCTCTTCTGGGTTAAATGTAGTTTCTAGGTAAGATGTTGACAAGAAGCAAGCTAATAAATGCCACAGGAAGGGCCAGATGAG
The DNA here is from genome assembly GCF_000181295.1 of Otolemur garnettii. NCBI lineage: Eukaryota > Metazoa > Chordata > Mammalia > Primates > Galagidae > Otolemur > Otolemur garnettii. The sequence goes on from NW_003852553.1 coordinate 1,664,524, forward strand.
TGGCATTCTGAGTTGTGTTCCAAATGCTTTTTAATGAAAAATAGAACTGGGAAAAATCCTAACAGGTCTTTCTTTTTGTGAGAAGAAAGGCTCATAACTTTTTGGAATGCCTACTTTCAGTTCAAGAAAGCAGGATTGGACGTCCAGGTTCTTCAGGAAACAGTCAGATGATTTCTGAGTACTCTTGCAGCGGCTCTTTGGTTCAGTTTCCTAATCTGAAAAATGGATGTGGTAGTACCTTTTCTATTTTCCTTAAATGGCTGTACTGAGAATGAATGACATGATGTTTGGGAATATATTGAAACATAAGTCCATCAAAATATTACAGGTAGAGGTCAGGTTCTATTTTTGCCATCCTTTGAAGGGGAGTGGGAATTTGTGTTGAGTGGCCATTTGGCAGAGACTAGTCATGTCTCAGTGAGAGTCCTCTTTCCCCACTGCATTGTGTGACAGTTAGGAAATATCCCTGAATGATGACAACCAGGAACAGGGAGAGGGTAGGCCTGTCACCACCTGATGAAGTAACAACAGTAATAACCAAATGTTCTTCACAAAGTACTTTTGCACTCTTTATGCCACATCATCCTCTCAACAGTCCTTTTGGAAAGATATTAACATTACTATTCCTATATTTGAGATGGAGAATTTGAAGTTGAGAGTTGAGCTGGAATGTGGACCTACATTTCTCTGGCTCAAAAATGTGTGCTCTTTCCATAGTACTGGGTGGCTACTTCTCCTCTATAAACTGATGTAAACCAGAAATCACAAAAAACTGGGGCCTGGGCGGCTCTGGGGACTGGGGATAGAAACAGGGAACAGGTAGGGAGCATGGAAACTTTTTTCTACTTCTAACACAGGCTACTGGTATACATGGGAAATATGGCAACCATCTGGAACTGAAGCCTCTTCAGTCATTGCTGAAGTTCAGTCTGGGTAACAAACAATGTACCCAGGTTAGATAGCATTGCTGTGCCCTAGTCCCCTAAAATTTTGCTTTGGAGGAGAATGTCCTTGGCACATGGTGATCAAGAATAGAAGTATATTTGTTGATACACAAAATAAAATGTCAGTAAATGTGTGGGGCCATGGTATTGATTGACCTCAAATGTCTTCAGGAAGATTATGTCCTAATATTACCACAGATGTCACCATTAATGATCTGGTCATATAAGATTATACAAACAAGAGGAACACCCACAAAGGGATTCAATTTAGTTCCATAAATCATGTGCTCCCATTGAAGAGCCAGATAACAAGTTCCAGCTGGTGATGGGTAGAAGTAGACCAGGGATGGATTTTGTCTTGGTCAAAATCTGGCCTCTGACCTATTTTTGTAAATAAAGTTTTATTGGAACATGGTCGTGGTTATTTGTTCATATACTGTTTGCTTTTGTTCTATAATGGCACAGGTGAATGGTTCTGACCGAAGCTATATGATGTGCAAAGCTGAAAATATTTACAGTTTAGTCCTTTACAAAAAAATTTGCTGACCTCTGTTCTAGACAATAGATGTTCAGGTGAGCTTGGACTTTTTAATGAAAAATAGAACTGGAAGAAATCCTGATAGGTCTTTCTGAGCATAGCCAAAAGGCCTGAGCACATCCTCTTCTGATGTGGCAGAGGAAGATAAGGATGATAGAAATATTTGGGCAACCACACTTAGAAAGAGGGTCCTGAGGCTTGGATCTGGCTGAGAGGGGCACTGGACCCATGGGTTCAAACAGCAGAGATCCCTAAACTATATGTGCATAGTATGTCTATTTTAGTCAGGATCTGAAGAACCTCAGAGACCTGGCTGACCACTCAGTTGACTGTTCTCTTTACCAACCACTATAATGTTTGACTAAAGCTGAGACAGAGTGAGCCCTTATTAGAAAACCATTGAGAATAATGTCCCTGGGGCGTTGGAAATCCATCTTGGACAGTTATGTAACTTGAAAGGAAGTCTTGAAGGGATGGTAGAGGATGCAATGAGAGCAGTGAATCAGGTTCTCCTATCCCTGGAGGAGCCTCTTGAACCAGAAACCCAAATAAGTAGATCTTTGAGGGAACTTCAGAGATCACTATAGACCAAAAGAATGGAAGCACTTATTCAAACGTTCACCTCAGGGTAAATAGTGAAATCTTCTAATCCCATGTTTTCCCACCATGCCCTATGACCTAACATTAATCCATGGCACATTATCTCAAATACCCAGTGGGCTGATGAAGTGTTCCTTATGATCTGGACCTGTAAGGCAGAGATGGATGTTTGAAGGAAGCCTCAAACTCATGGTTATCTCTGAACTCAAGTTTCTTACATGAGTTAAGGGGAAAAAGAGGGGTGTGAGAAAGCCTATATAGACATATGGGAAAGGAAAGAAAGAGCTATCTGTGATGGTTGGTGTATGGCTCTTTCATAAGGGACTGGAGCAGTAGTATATCTGGGTCAGAGTTAATAGTATACAGGCCAGAACAAGTAACCAAAACAAAGGGAAGAAAGGAAGCACATTCCAAGAACATTGTCAAGGTCCACACCCTTGCATAAGAAATCTTCAAGATAAAAATTGGCAACCAAAGTCAAGCTTACCAAATAGAAATAAGGACAACCCAGGGAAGGGATGGAGTTTCATTCTACATACTGGGATGGTGTAGACAGTCTGAGATCATAACAATATGAGGCATGTTGAATTAGAGATTCTAAGTGATGATAACATATGAACTCTCCTATAATAGTGATTGCAGTGCAGGCTGACAGGGTTCCAGAATGCCAGTGTTGTTTTGTAGATAAGTTTGAAAAATCTAGAGGAAATATGTGTAACATTGGTTTACATGATGACCACTATTGCTATAAATATGTAAAAAAAAAAAAGATAACTAATTATAAATGCAGAGCCCCAGTCAAAGGGTTTCACAGAACGTCCTCCGAGTTGAGATGTAGTTGAGTGCCACATTCTATTCAGTAACAATCTAGCCACCCATAAACAAACATAAGGTCAGGTCAGTAGAAGACCTCAGAAGCATGGTGAACCAAAAGGTTATAAAAAAAAAAAAAAAAAGGACTAAAGAAGACCTTGAGAAATAGGGTTTGGAGGTGCCCCACCGAATGTGAAGCTCTAACCCTAGTTTTCCTCACTGTAGGTCAGTTTGAAAATTTGGCCACTCCTCTAGATCAGGGTCTTGAGTAAAATAAAGAGAACATGTGTGCTCAGAAACGAAATTCTGAATAATTTTCAATTGAAAATAAATCTAGTTTTTCTTGTTCCAAGGCAGCTAAACAAATTTGATCAGATACCTAAGGGCACTGTACCCTGTAATATGTACTGGAGCATGAAGATGGATCTACACAGTCACTTCCCTCTGGGTCCTTCTTGCTTCACAGGGAAACCAACATGTAAACAGATAATTTTGATATAATTTTGATAAGGTTGTGTAAGTACATATCACAGAGATAAGTTCCTGGGCTTTCTAGTAAGATCTAGAGTGTTAAGAGAACACAGAGAAGAGTCACATAGCTCAGAACAGGATGTTAAGAAAGCTTCTGGAGGAAGATACTTGGTTCTCCAATGGGGTCAGTAATGAGATAGTCAGTGAGGCAGGAGGAAAACCAGAGGACATAGAAACCAAGAGAATGGAGATATCTGAGAAGTAGTGAAAAGGCAACCATGTCAAGTACAGCAGACAAGGACAAAAAAGTGTGTTGGTGCATTTTTAAATGAGAAAATCATTGGTGATTTTAAAGACTGCTTGTTCATTGGAGAGGAGGTGAGACCCATAGCCAGTGTTGAAGATGAAATGGAATTAGGAGTGGGAAGAGCCAGCTCAGATCACCCTCTGCAGGGCTGGGCTGGGAAGAGGAGAGTGATAAAGTAGTGGGCAGTGGTCGAAGGAGGTAAAAGAGAGAGGGAAGTGTGTAAGTGTGTGCATTGCACTTCTGTTGAGTTTGGTGCTCTGGACTGGAGGGCCATTCATCGTGTCTTTAGGCTGAGAAGAAAGTGAATAGAAAGAATGAAGTGACAGGGGAAAGCTATGGGACAGTAGATGGGGCAAAGTGCTGAGCAGGAATAGCTATGTGAAGGTCAGAGCTTGCCAGGGTCCCAGTCACTGTGGTGTGGAGGAGGTGCTGCTTTGTGTGTTTTCTTTTCTGTCCAGGTCACTCCGCAACATATGACTCTGATGTTTATGTTCATTTGCCTTTGCAGTCATTGGTTCTGTGTCTCCCTGTGGGAAGAGAGCACCTCTAAGGTCTCAGGATAACTGGAAGGCTGGCCGGAGGAGTAGGAGGTGGAGTAGGGGGGGTTATCCTGACTTCCTGCAGTCATGGCTGGGCACCTGATTGATCCTGCCATTCTTCAGAATGGCTCTGTCCTTCCTTTACATGGGTTTGTTCCAGACCATGCAGCAATCCAGGCCAGGAGTCTTGCACAGAATAGAAGACTCTGCTATAGCCATTGTTCCCTGCCATGCCTCAATTATCTCCCTCCACCTCCAGGTTAACAGCCCACTTGAACTGCCTGCCATCTTCCCAGCCTGCCTTTGAATGCTGTGAAGCTGTTCAATCCCACTTTCCTGGGACCTCAGGCCCACAGACCTCTTGATCGCCCCCACCCCTCAATTGCACTTCTGTATTAATGCACTTCACTTGAATTCAATACAATTACAATAACCTTTGTTTTTACCACTCTCTTGGCATTTATTATTGGCTGCTTTGCTATTGGTAGTTTTTTATGTTACTATATTCCAGTGGTTCTCAACCTTCCTAATGGCACCACTCTTTAATACAGTTCCTGCTGATCACGACCCACAGGTTGAGAACTGCTGGTATATTCTTATCTCCCCCCGTTCAACAAAACCATCTTCTTGAAGGTAAGATGGGATCTTGCACAGGTTTTGGCTTCCCTGAAACACCGTCTCATAGTCACTGTTAAATAAATACTGGTTTATTTGGCTGAATTGATGGATAAAGACGGCATGGGATGTGCTTTGCCTTGGGGCAAGCTGTTCCTTTTCTGACCTCTGGAATACCAGAGTTTTGAGAGCAGCCTCTCTCCCTGGGAGTAAAAAAGAAAGTTACCAATAAATATGTGTGGATGATGATTAACAGCTACTGGTTTGTGTTTTCCAGATTGCTTGGAATGAGGTGCAGGAGAGCATTTGGAGAAGGCTATGGGATGGAAATCTTCACCCTCCGTGGCTCTCAGGTCTCCTGCAATCCCAAAGCAATTTACTCCTCCTGCATCCTGGCCTAGACATTCATTCCTGCTGATGAAGCCTGCCAGTCATGTAAGTGGCCCCACAAAGCAGGAGACATTGTCACCTAGCACTACATCTACTTGTGCTTGATTTGTCCGGCTGCAAAGGCGAAACAGGATTTTCTTTTTTCCATCTGATTTACAGAGCAGGAAAAAAAAAAGGTTATGTAAGTACATATCACAGAGATAAGTACTATTCCTTCTTGGGCTTTGTTGGAGAGTTTTCAAGATTTGTGCTTCGTGAACTTGGACTTCGCCTGCTGAATCAATTGCACCTGGTTACAGAGCTGAAGCAAGGAGACTTGGGAGGCTAAACTCTTTAAATTCGGTCTAAGAAAGCCCTTCCTGGGATTTTCAGTGGTGGAATATTACTGGATGAGTAATCGTCTTAAACATCCTTATTAGGTAAGATGTTTGGTCTTAAAACTGGAACAAATCAAAAGGCCATTTCATTGCTTCTTGTGGTTAGATGTGAATTAAAATCGTAGATTTTCAAATTCACTCAAGGCCAGACTGTCCTTCCTTTTAAGCCTTGATGTGTTTGCATTTATCTTGGTTTCTTGGGTTGTTCTTCACACTAAAAAGGAAAATGCAACACATGGGCAGTATAAAAAAGGTTCCAAGGCATTTTGTTATACAACTTAAAATTCCCCTTGTCCTAGCTTCGTTTCAGGACCTCTTATTTCACCCCCTTCTAAAATATCACCAAATGCTACCTACCAGTGTAGAACAGAGGGTCACATATTTAAAATAATGAAGGAATACCTAAAGGCTAGGAATGGCAATGTGCTCATCTTAACACCCAGTCTGCTCTATCTCAGAAATTGAACCAGGGATTCCAGAGCACTGGTTTAGTTCTGTGATATTTAGTCCCAAGGATCAAACTTGCTTCCCTATCCTCTCACGTATCATCAGACTCTGAGATGTAAGTTCTTTTCACTTCAAGCTACACTCAACATCTTGATTACACATGGAATGACTTGGATAGTGACTGCTGGTCTTTCTGTAACCACAGGAATCTATTGTGCAGATGAGGCTACCTTCATTCCAAAGATCCTGTTCTACTGTCTCCACAAATAGGCTCATAGTTGTCAGGTCATGTGTCTTAGATTTGAACTGCAGCATATGATCATTGATCTCATAAGACAGCAACAAAACCATATTTTTGTCAACTCTAATGTACAGTGGTGATTCTTAAATGTATACGCATATACTAACCACCTGGAACTCTTCTGAAAAGTGCAGATTCTAGTTTCAGTAGGTCTGGGGAAGGGCCTGAGACTCTGCATTTCTAACAAGCACCCAGGGGATGCCCTATCTATGGTCACTAAATACACGTTTAAAATCGAAGACTCTAAATATGGAACAAAACCATCTGAAGGCATTTATTTGGCTTCTGATCTAGTCTTACAGCCCGTCTCCTTAACTCTGGGTTTATCTGCTTTCGATCCTAGAGGACCTGAGTAATTTGGCTTTTAATTCCAGGGGACAGGAACCTTTGGGATCTGCTTATTATTAGTACTTGATGAATGCTGTTTGTTTTTTATTGAAACTGATTATGAGTGTCCTTCGAATGTTAGGTTCTAAATCTGTCTTGCAAACATAGACATGTAACTAATTTCAGCTCTGTCTCACCTCCATTTTTTCAGTTCCCCCCACCTCCCAAGGCCTTTCATTAGACCTTACTATCCACTTGGCCTCACATATAACTAGTATCTACACATACTGAAACCTCATTCTGTAATCCACCTGCTTCCCAGATTCAGGTTCAGTCCACTTCATCTGAGGTGGAATCATAGCAAGTCAATGGCAAAAAGGGCTTCAGAGTTCAGGGCCTGCACAGAACTCTTATAGATTGTTATTGAGCTTCCTTTGGACTTCTTCAGGTGACCTGGAGTGCCTTATGAAGCTGACTGTTCCATGGCTGTGATGCTCCAGTTAGAGAGAGAGTTCTTCAGTATCTTCAGCCACATGTTACCTCGCTGTAATATATGTTGTGGTTTTTTCTTCTAGAACAAACCCTTCTTCTATAATATGGTTCTTTGACCAATTAAAAGCTACTATTGTGACTCCCTATTTCTTTTTTCCATTATTTATTTAATAATTTCTTGTATGTTGAAGTTACCACACCTGTGATACTCCTAGTCATTAGGCTCTGACATACTTGAGTTTCGCAATATCCTCCTTGCCCTAGTCTTCTCCACTATGATCTGACCAATCCTGGTTCTGAACCTCTATATTGGCAGCCATATTTTGCTATTGACTCATAATCCACTATAGATGTTTACATTTAAGCTTTCACCTTATTTTCTTCCAATCATTCCTTCCATTCATTCAAGATCTTGAATTCTGATTCTATCATCTGGTATGCTGGGGCTTTTTCTTAGCTTTGGCCTCCATATGTTTGCTAGGTCCAGCCCTTATGTTTTCACTACTGGAGATAAAACTTGAATGGACAAGACTGAATGGTGATCTATATGGCCTTCCATTCAACCTGTTTGCCACTTCTTAACTCTCCTCCATGATAGGCTACTTGTCATGAAGACACTCACATTCTTTTGGGCCTTTCTGATCATACATATCACCTGCTAAGCCAGCTTTTCATTCCTCCTGTGCCCTGTTTTCCTTATAAAGTGAGATCTAAGACCCTGGGATTCGGTGAAAGCCCCAGGGACTGGGAGTATAGAAATGCAGTGGGATTTATGGTGGTGTGTAAAAAAGGGAAGAGAGGAGAGAGAGGAAGAAGAAGGAGGAGGAGGGAAATCCTATGCAGAGGAAGCTGGAAGGGAAGGGGACCCTTTGCCATTTGACATCTTGGCTGGCTAGAATTGCCAGTGTGGCTGGTGGAATGTGGTTAAATGTATGTGTGAGGTGAATGCAGATACATCAGGACATGCCTGTGTAACCAGTACATAGATAAGCATAGCCTCCAACATAAACAAAGCAAGACTTAATTGTTTGACTTTCTTCAGAGAGGGTAATCATACCCCAAACCTGGATACAAATGGAACAGGTCTCATTTCTATTCATTGCTGGGTAATAGAAAGTCACAACCAAGTAATTACAATGTTCCACTTAAGATGTGAAAAGTCAAAACTCCAAGCTGGTCTTAGCATTAAATCTTCCCTACTTGGCTCAGGTTTCTTTCATATTGACAGACTGCAGTGAGGAGAGGAGTAGAATTTCTCTCTCTTTGCTCACACCCTACTCCATTTGTCAGCTGCCATTTTGTGGCAGTCACTGTTGAAGCTTAAAAAGAGAAGAGAGGCCAGGAAACAAAAAGCTGTGGCCTGACAGAGTGACGTGGCTCTTGTAGGCCCTCATTTTCATATAATTAAAGATGGGGCCCCAGATAGCATCCCTGGATGGGCATGGAATATGAAGAAAGCCAACTCTTCCCCCTGTTTTCCTGGTTCTGTCAGAGGTTCCCATGGCTGGAGACCTCTCTCCTATAGTTCTCCTGACCTCTAGCTGATATGTCTTCATGAAGAGTGGTGGTGCAGTTAGGCACCTGGCAGGATGCCTGCAGCCTCTCTACACAGAGTATAAATGAATGAAAAATAGTTACACAGAAAAATATAGATGAATCTTAGTAGTATAAAATCTGAAAAAACAAAGCTCCAAAAGATTACATATAGTATGGTGAGGTTTTTTTTGTTGTTGAAGTTAGAAATCACTAAAATAAAATATTTATCTATTTTTAAAGGAACACAGAAAGTGGTAATAAAACTATACTAAAAAGGAAAGACAAAATATGATACAAAATGGTGATACATTTTCTCACATGGAGAGACAAGGGCATAAGTTGATGGAGTGATGAAAGCATTGTCAAGGTCCCAATGTCCTGCCTTTTGCTTGGGGCAGTGCCCACGCTAGTACTTATGGGGTATGCATGGATCAGTGAGGAGAGTATCTCATTAACCTACATTTATGAGTAATCCAATAATCTGAAGCTGATATCCAAAAATAAAAGAAAATTTTGAAAAAAGGAAAAAGAAAAAAAAACTGAAGAAAGAAAATCCCATTGTATTAATGAAGAATACAGTGTTTCCCTAGGCAGAAGGGGAGGAGGTATTGGCAGGGAAGATGGCTCTAAGGAGCTGATAGAGACCTTGAAAGTTGAACAGAAGGTCAGTAGGAGGAGAAGGGAAATGCAGTCCAGGAACGCTGTGTCAGAAAGAAAAGAGAGAGCCTGGCCTGATTACAGAGCTGTGGTGAAGCTCAGGGTGGCCACAGCCAGAACAGGGTGACAGTGGTGAGAAGAGAAGCTGGAGAGGCAGGGAAAAGGTCCAAGTGTGAAAGACCTTATGTTCCCTGCCAAGAGATGTGAAACTTACTCTTAAGCCTCAGGGTGGGGAAACAGTAAAAGGGTTATGCAAGAGGCTGTTACCGGGGCCCTTGGAAAATACTGTATCAAAATGAGAAGTCTCTTGGCTTCACATATGCAAACTATTGATAAAGCTGTTGCATATGGTGGAGGGTGGAGAGGGCAGCAAGGCAAGTGCTAAAAGAACAGAGCCTCCTGGGCTTCATGCATGCTGAGTGAGAAATAGGCAAGAGAGAGATTATAATTATGGTGGAAAAATCATAGATACAGAATGACTGACAGCTCTGAGAATAGAGATGGTTATCGATTTGGTAGGAAAGGGGGGCTAGCAGGAAAGGTTGGATAATTCTCCAAAGGCAATTCCAAGAAAAATTAAAAACCATTAATAAAGAAATATTAGGAGACTCCCTTGATGGTACCTTTCAATTTTTTGTGTCTTTCCTGCATCAGTTATTCCTCCCCCACCAAACCCAGAGAATTTGTTCTCTCAATTCATCCTCCTCCATTCAGCAAAGTCTACTGCACATCCACGACCACACATGGGGTAGAATGTCGGGTACTGGAAATATAAAGATGAATACATAATTGCTCATGTCCTTATTGAGGTTTCAGTCAAGCGGGAGCACAAGCCATCAGCAAAGTACCTAGAATATATTATTTGGAGAGTACTAGTCACTACAGGAATATAGGAGAAGACAATTGGGGCCACCCACGGTGGGAGGTGTCCCAGATGGAGTGGCATTTCAGCTAGATGTGAGAGGTTGAGCAGAGGTTGGATGAGCAGCTGAGGGGAATGCACAAACAGAAACAGCAAGAGCCAAGGCCTGAAAATGAAAGGTGAAGCCACCAAGGGTAGGCTGGAGCCAGGTTGGGAAAGGTCTTCTAGATCTTGCTGAGGGGGGTGAACTTTGGTTTTTATGTTGTGGCTCTTAAACAGGGTGGATCAGGAGCAGATCTGGGTCATTGGAACAAGCCAGTTGGCCACGTATGGAGTATGGAATGGATGGAGCTGAGGCTGAGGTCACAGGGAACAGCCACAGGGCAGCTAAGGGACTTCCTATGAATCATGATGGCTCCATAGAAGAGCTGTGGAGGCTGGTGTCAGAAAAGGCCTGGGTTGTGTAGCAGATTGCTCCCCTCCCTGGCAGCCACGTGGGTAGGCTGTGTGTGAGGGACATGGCCCTGCAAGGAGACCAGGACAGGGAGTAGATTGCGGAAAGGGCTGAGTGACAGGAAGGGTGTTTCCACCGTTTACCTGCCAAAAGAAATCTGTGACTCAGTGGATGGCACGTCTGATTGCCCACAACACTTTATAGTCCCAAGTTATCCTGGCTCCTATCAACTTCCGTAATTCCACACTCCTTCAGAGGTGGGATGACAGCCAAGGGGTGGGGTCCATAATACCTTTTCTCAAATTTAAATAATGTCTACACCAGTCAGTCATGAGCCTATTGCAGGAGGCCTATATCCCAAGCAGATTGATGAAGAGCAGGAAAAACATCTTGTTGAAGGCTTGCGATTCCCACACCCTATTAGAGTGATGTTGCTTGTGTAAGAATTGAGTTATATCATTCCTGGATAATATCAGGGCAACTCCTGCTTGGAGAGCACCCACTATGCGCTGGGAGTGGGGTTAGACACTCTTCCTCATTATCTGATTTCTTCTCCGGTACAGCCACACAAGGTCTAGCTCCATTTTACAGGTAGAGAAGGAAGGCTGATCATCCGATGGATTCTAGAGATAGTCTCCCTCTTCCAACTGGTGAGGGCATTACTTGGCATTGGGCCCACATATCATTTTCTTTGTTAATGACCAGAACGCTGATGGCAGTCATGCTACATGACAAACCCTTCCCTCCCTCCCACACTACAAAGTCCTCTACAGCACACTCATTCTAGGAGCCAGGTTTAGTTACAAGGTCTTTAAAAAACCCAGCCACCATGGGAATTTTGTTAGTGAAAGATGAGGGCTGTGATGGTTTTCAACAGTGCCTGGTGTTCTGTTTGCTTCAGCTGATACTTAACAGTCTAGCGGTTAGAAGATGGAAAATAGTTATTCAGTCTAGCTGAGAGATTGGGTGATAAAAGGAAACTTTAGGCTGCTGATTAAATTGTTTATTTAAGCACAAGCTCAGATATGTCTTCCATGTAATGTGCAGTAGGAAGAAGATAGGGATCTGTCCTCACTGAGAGACACCGCCAAGGGTGGCCAAAATCCCCCGCCTCTGCTCACTTCCCCAGCTGCCTCTCCCTGCAGTGCCCTGCATCTTGTTTCCTGCTTGGCTCTGGATTTTGAGGACTTTGCGAGGCTGGGATGGGGGCAGAATGACAGACTGGTAGAACATTCAGTCTAAGCTCCCCATTTTGCAGAAGAGGAACTGCAAAAGGAGGAGGAGTTCAGGGAGGAGTTATGACAGTTCTGGCAAGGACAGAGAATGGCCTGGAATCTGGGCCACTTCATTTCTAGTCCTGGGCGCTCTACATTGTCACATGCTCATCCAAGTGTATGTGTGACACTTTCACGAGCCATGTTTTGCCTTTTACCCTCTTGGCTCTTTTCTGCATTTCCCTCCAGGCCCCTTGGTTTATGAAACAAAAATCAGCCTTCTTTCATCTCTTATTGTTTCCCTTTATTTTCTTCCTCTTTCTCTGTGTCTCTGTGTTAGAACATGTATAATTTGTATGTAATACATAATTTAAGCCCTCAGTTTGCCCATATTTTAAGTATGTGCTTTCCCATCTTTCTAGGAAAACACTGCACCAGTGGTCAGCAAACTACAGCCATAGGCCAAATCCGCGCTGTGCCTGCCTTTATCGATAAAGTTTTATTAGAACATGGTCACCTTCATTCATTTACCGATTGACTATGGCTGCTTTTATGCTGCACTGGCACCATCAAGTAGTTGCAACAGAGACTTTATGGCCCACAAAGCCTAAATTATTTAATATCTGGCCCTTTACAGTAAAAAGTTCACCAGCCCCTGTACTAGACAAAGATATTACAGACAAAAATCTAATTTAGGTCATTCCTGCCCCCAGAGAGGCTGGGCTAACTTTATGTCTGTAGAGAGACCTGAGACATATTTACACTAAACCATTGAGAGCATGAGCTAGAATGTCATGATTCACTAAGATTTCATTGCTAAACCTGAATTTTTTGATTATTTTGAACACCAAGGAACTTCAAATTCATTCCCTTTCCCATTTTCAGCCTTCAAAGCCTCCTCCTCCAAGCTCTATAGCCTGGACCCTAATGGCCATGCCAGCCCCTCCTACTGCTCTGCCTCTGCCCCCTGGGGACTCCTGGCCAGGGCCTGATTTTCTCTAGCCATACCTACATTTATAGTAGGGGTTCCCAACCTTTTTAGCACCAGGGACTGGTTTCACAGAAGACAATTTTTCCACACGTAGGGGGCAGGGGATGGTAGGGAAGACATAGCTCAGGCAGCGATACTGTGCAGCCCAGTTCCTAACAGGGCTCAGACCAGTACTGGTCCATGGCTGGGGGGCCGGGGACTGCAGTCTTACAGAAGAAAAGTGCAGAGAGCAGAATTTAGGATTGCAGTCTCGTTCAGTGTTGTATCACACTCCATCCCACGAAAAAGGAAAATTCTTTCTTCTAGGAAGTACTATAAATGAAGACATTCCTTCTGCATTTTCTCTTCCTGGCTTTCCATCTTGTGTGTGCTGACATGGGATCCTTTAGCTCACTTTAGATTTCTTTGATGCTCTCTTCAGCCTGTGGAATTTCTGAGATTATTAAGTTCAGCCTCTTTTTCACCATGAGGAAGCTGACGCCCATGGTCAGAGGCTCTTTAAAAGCCATGTTCTTTTCATTTGTCACTTCTTTGGTCATAAATGAGAGGTTGTCTTTTCTTTCTTTGCAATTTAAATTTTTTCCAACTTCTTTTCTGCATTTACATCTCTTTGTCCTTATTGTGGATGGTTTTCCCTTTCTCTCCCATCCAGGGTTCCGCCTCCAGGTCCTAGGGCCTGGTGTGTGCAGCCACAATGTGGAGGGCACTGGCTTAGCCTGCAGGCCACCTGCATCAAGAGCAGAGCCTGCAAAGAGTGTATTTTGCAGAAATCTCTGTGTGTATTACAATGCTCACATTTATTTGCTCAAAAAAATTATCCTTAGGTTGTATTATAGTTATCTGGAATCACCTGAAAAGTGAACTGGTGAAAATGCTTGGGTCCAAATTGTTAATTGAACTGTTCGTAGCCTAAAGATCTTTACACCAGTTCTCTGGACTTCTAAGCCTGCTGTTTAGAAATGGAGCATGGACCTTTGTCACCTGCTGCCACCACTTCACCAGGTGACTGATCCTAGTCCAGCAGCATGCTGGGTCTAACGTTTACCACCTGAGAAGAGGTAACCTCTGCTCCTGGTCTGCAAAAGGGGGAAAATGAAGCAAGGTCTGCACCCTGAGAACATGGAATTCCCCCAAGGATCAAGGCTACGATGCTGGGATTATTCCAGCCCCTGGAGCCCCACAGTATTGGTACAGTAACATTGGGGCTATCTTGGCACCTCAGCATGCGATGCAGGTTGACCTGATGTCATTTGCTGTCCCTCTGCTTTGCCCAGTGAGGGAGAAGAGAAACCGCTCCTGTAAAATGGATGCTCCCAATGGTTTCCTTCAGTCCAGTCCCTAGATGTCTGTCCTAGGGAGGAACTGAGGCCTGATGTCAAAGTCACTATGGGGCTTTATACTGTAGTAACAAAGCTGGAACTATGCTTCCTAGAATTCCTGATGGCTACCTCTTTGGTTGTGAAGAGAAATTTGCATACAGTTTGTGGGTGTAAGTAAAGTAGCAGCCATTCCTGCGCTCTGACCATTGGGAGGAGGGCTGGCAGGCACTGTAGCAGCTCACACGTGTTATCACTGATCTCTCCTTGTTGGTGTAGGTGACAGCCCATCCAGTACCCATCAGGCCTCCCCCTTGACCCTCTGGGTCCTGGGGCCCCTGGCGTGTGTAGCCATGTGGCAGAGAACCTGGTCTAGCCTGCAGGTCATCGGCATCAGTGAAGTCAGCGATGATGAGAACCTGATGTGGACCTCATTTGCCCAGGTGGGTTCTAGTTTGTCCTTGTTCTCCCTCACTTCATGTCTCTCTTCTTCCCAACTGCCAGCCCTACTCTCTTCAGGATCAATGTCAGACACAGAGCAACAGACAGACTGCATGACCAGCTCACTCGCCTATGGAGGGTTCCACTCCTGTCATAAGGTCCTTATTCTAGAGCCTTACAGTGGCTTCTGCTTCTCTGACTGAACCTTGACTGACACGTTCACATAGCCTTGCAGTGGAACTCCAGTCCCCAGGTTTTCAGGGTACTGTGAGCTTCTTGTTTCCAGTGTCACCTTGGCAGAGAAGCTCTGTCTGCATGGCCCATTGCTGGTATTGATAAATGCCGAAAAGCAAATGGAGAGGTTCCAGCCAAGGAAATCTTCATAATGCCCAGCTAAGAACTTGTCAGCAAAATGCCTAGGTCATCCGCTTCCAACTCCAGCTCATGTTGTGCAGCGTAGACACTGCTTGCATTACTCTGTGCGAGGCATTTCAGCACAAAAGTATAACAGAGACTGAATCAATCCCAGGTGCTTGGACAAAGGACTGTGAGCAAAATCAGATGAGGCCTGGATGCAGTTCACTCTCTCCAGAGGTTTCTCTGCTTTTTATGTGGGAAAAAGTGGTGGTAGGGCTGGGATTCAGGCACACTTTTATTCGGTCATTCTGTGCGTGGTGAGATAGGGGCGGAAACAAGGTGATACTGGGGGAATTGGTGAGGAGCATCTTCAAGTCACCCTCCCTTTTCCCACACATCTCCATCTCCAAGATGTCCCCAAGATGGTGGCCCTGCTCAGATGATGCCGACACAGGGTGGGTGACCCTGTGTGCTTAAGGTACTAGCACTTCTGAACAGGGAGCATTCAGCTTCTCCCAGTCCTCTTAAGGCATTTTACCACTGTTGCTTGAGATCTGAAGCCTGGCTTGTTTTGGGCACTGCGCTCGCTGAAATGCAGGTAATCCAGGGACTCAGGGGGGTGGGGCGTCACTCTTGGTTGTTAATTAAACAGGACCATAGCAGAAACTTGGTGTTAGTTAATAGAGAACCAGGGAGTCCTATAGGCCCCCCCCCCCACCTGGAGGTGGATGTTGAGATCCCAGATTGGCAGAGTGAGCTGATGGGGTGTCAGGAACACCTGCTATAATGTTCTGTTATTCTCCACCGCACTCAGGACTGGCTCCCTTTAGTGCACTTAGGCTCTGCCAGGCACACTCCTTCCTTAGGATATTTGTACTCAGTGTCCCCTCTCGGTGGGCCCCTCTTACCCTGGAGAGCCTCCTGGAAGGCCTCACTCTCCTGCCCCTTCATGTCTTTGTTCAAAAGTCACTTCATCGCCATGAGGCCTTCCCTGACCACCCTACTACAAATCACAGCCCTCCTGCACTTGCCATCCTGCTACCTCCATGCATTCTTCCTATGGCAGGCATCACTTTCTAACACACTACAGAACTTCCTCATGAGACTGTAGGCTTCACCAGGGCACAGGTTGGCCCTATATGAACTCCAGCATATCCAAGTGGTGGCACATAGAGGGCACTCACTGAGGCCTTTGTCTTGCCTTAGGGCATTATTAGCATTGCATTTCCTGTTGAAAGACACCTTCTGGAATGCAACTCCATCAACTTCAGTGTGAATAGTGCCCCCTAGAGTTGTGTGACTCAGCAGTACTTAGCCCAGTATTTGTTGGAAAGAGGCCACAGGCGGTCTCTTCTTCCTGTTCACCTTCCCGATCCACTGGCCTCTCTAAAATCCTTTCCACAGCTTCTAATTCTAAACCTTTTCTTATTCTAAACCTTTCCTGGGTTAGGATGGAAAGCAGGCTGATTTTGTTTTGGGGTTTCTGTTCAAACTTGGACATCTTATTTCGGGGAGATGTGAGAAAGGCACTTGATAAGCTGTGTGCAGCAGTTTCTCCTAAGGAGTCTGCCAGGGTCTGGTTTCCTTCGCCTTCGTCAGGTAAGCTTGTTTATAAAGAGGAAACATTTGTGCTGCTCAGCAGATTTGAGAGACCCAGTGGGAATGGCTGTTTATTTGTCTTTTGATCACAAAGCCTGGGGTTTGGCTCCAAGGCTGAAGGTCTTGAGGCCTCTTTATCTCCTCCCCTTGAGACTTTAATCTCTCCTCTGACATTCCTTTGGCCCATAGGGTGGCTGGGGAGTTGGGGGAGGGGGGGCTTGCAGGTGGACAAAGATTTCCTGGCCTCATCAGAGTGTCTGTCCTCCATCTGACCTCCCATCAGGGACTGTGGTTCCTTTTGAGATTTGCTCTCGGAGCCTAACCTCTCTCTCCCCTTTGTCCTACAAACAACCAAAAGGAAGAAAAGACAAAGCCACCCACCCTTCCCCAAACCCCAGGAAACATTTATTTTGGGGAGTGAATCTTTTGTGTTTGAAGCCACATCTTATCACTTGCCTTTTATGGAATCTGAGAGGCGAAGTGGGGTGAAAGGTCACAGTGTGCAATTCGCTCATTTTATAGAGGAGGACTGGGAGGTCCGCAGGGGTTCTGGGGCCTGCCCGAATCACACAGCTGCTCCATAAAGGTTGCTGAGCCAGTTCCCTGGTTGTGTGACCCCCCCAGGAGGTTCGCAGGGCGCCCCACAGCCCTGTGCAATGTGAGCTGCCAATGACCAGCCTTAAACCCCAGCGAGCGGAGACAATTTTCTTTGAATCAGCATGCATGCCACGCAGCGGTCCCCATAGGGGGACATATTGAGAAAATGAAATTCAAATCACCCCTCTGGCAGGCTTTCCTCTCCTTTTCCTGATAACACAGAGAGAAGCCGGTTCTGTGGGTGAGCACGTCGGCTTTTATAGGGCCAGGCAGTGAGGCACCGGGAAGGCCACCGTGCCTTTCTCTTGTTCCTGGGTGCTTCAGACAAGAGCCACAGAGAGCAGCCCGGGGCTCAGGACACAGACGAACCTCTGTGGAGGACTTTGCCCCTTGGCTCGGGCTCACTTCCACGAGTAGCTGAACAACCTTTTAGGGCATGTTGCTGCACCCTCCTTGCTTGACACAGGGTGTTCAGGGAGCCTGGGGATTGTGAACTGATTTTGAACTTGCTTCCCCAAATCATTCAACTTCACAACAGATTGCATGTAGTCTCTCTTTAAACAATACATTAAAAGTCCTTAGCTTGGAGAAGTCATTTTACTCATGCAGAAAGAACGGAAAGGTAAAAAGACGAAACTACAAAAGCAAACCTTTGTGCTCTCTGGGTCCCCTGGAAAAGGGGGGCAGGCAGGGCTCATGTGCAGGAGGCGGGAGCCGCTTGTGCAGAGATGGAAATGCTCCCCCATCTTTCTTTCCACACTAAGTTGCTTCATTATATTTTCAGGCGAGCGAGTCATGGGTTCCTGGTGCGCGGTGCTGTCTTTTTCAATTAATGCTTTTCACAGAAGTTCAGGTTTTAAACATTTTCCCCTCTCTTCCCAGGTCTGTTACATTTCCCAGAATGGTTCCCAGTGCTGGAGATAATTCCTTTTCGGAGAACCTACATTTCTCACCTGCTGATTGCAATTAGCCACTACCAGCTGGGGCCTGATGTGCAGCTGAAAAGCTAAGAAGAAGTGGAGACCACGCGGAACCCAGACAGGGCATAGGATGTGCATAAATAAGCCATGGCCATGATGCCCGTGTTTATGAGATGCTTCTGTGAATTCAAGGCTTCCCCACTCTCAGCATCACCCTCCCTCTCTGACTTGGTGCTACCCCTATCTTTTGTTTTATTTTATTTTTGGTCTCTGGGTTTGTAGCATACACTTAACATCACAGTCACGAATTTACCACTAAGTACATTTTGTTAGGCAATATACTACCTTGGAAGAAAAATGAAATCCGACTAGGACTTCTGTTTCAATAATGTTTGTGAGCTGTAGTGGATTCAGGCAGACCCACATGTAGGTCTTGGAGAGAACTTTGACCAAGAGGGCTGGCAGGATTTGGAAAGGGCTGGGGACCCCTAATCCAACTCCTGTCTTTTACGAAGGAGGATGTTGAATCCCAGAGGGGGAGCATGGCTTGTTCAAAGTCTCAGAGGAAGTCACAGGACTGAATGAAGTCTGTGTCTCATGACCCTCCAGTTTGCAGCTCTAACTTCTGAACTGCCTTGCCTTTGATCATCACATGAAGCAGAGCTATAGTGTATGTGAGGAAAGTACCAAGGAGATTACCAAGGGCTAGAAGGTAGTCTCTGGTGGGCAACGTGGTCCCCAATCCAAGCCAACACTTCTTTCCTTCCTCATGGGCCAGACCTCAGCCTTTTCATCAGGGTTGATACAGTGTTTCTGTGGTTCATAGCTGTTGACCCCAGTCCCCTGCCTGGCCCCTGAGGGGTGTGCTCTTGGCCTATGGGACTTGTCTTAGGTTTGTACTGCAGCGACAGTAGGGAACAGACACCCAGCCAGGGGGAAGTTAGCAGCTGTCCCTGCCTGTTAGCTCTGCAGTGCAAACGGAGGGAGGCCAGCCTGATAAGGGAGGTCTGTGGCTTCTGATGGAACCGTATCTGCTTGGTGAGGTTGAGCTGAATCTTTTCCAGTCCTTTCCACTCAGAGAGTCAGCCAGTCCCTGCCCAACTCACCTTCCACCGGGAGCCGTCACTTGGTAGGACTTAGGGTCACAGAGTTGGGTAGGCTTCCAGGCAGAAGGCAGTTAAGAAAAATACCTGGACTTTGGACTCTAACCCCGGCTCTGTTCTCTGGTAAGCACGTCTCTCAGCTTGTTTCCCATCTGTAACATGGAGACTCATACTACATGGCTCACTGGGCCTTTTGAGACAGTAAGGGAAGGACACATGGGTAAGAAAAGGTTCTCTCAGAGTGCTTACTTTCCTTTCCTCTAGTAATAACTCTCCATCTTACTGATGAGGAAAACAGAGGCCAAGGGAATTGAAGGAACCTCCATCGCCTCCAGCCACCTGTTTGTCTCCTGTGAGGCACCAGAGAGAAACTGCGGTGTGCTTCACTAACACGAACTCCATTGTCCCTAGAGAATTGCTTCTACCTGCTGGTAAATGTTGAACAACTAGCTGGGGGTGTTGGATGAAGAAAGGTGGGAGAAAGCTCTGTTTTGAGGTTGTTGATTTTTCTTTTGAGATAACTGTAGACTCAACGTGCTTTTGTAAGAAATATTGTAAAGAAATCCCCTGTACCCTTTATCCAGTTCCTCGGATGGTACTATTATAGCACAATATCACAGCTAGGATACTGACCGACATGATATAATCTACCAATCTTTACTTTTCCCCCAGTTTGACTTGTTCTCATTTGTAAGTGTGTGTCTTTAGATCTATGCAATTCTATTCCATGTACAGGTTCCCATGGCCACCACCACAGTCAATATACAGAACAGTTTCATTGCCACAAGGATCCCTCTGTTGCCATCTCCACCTCTTTCTTGCTCTACCGCAACCTGTCCTTAACCCCTGAAAATCTCTAATTTGTCCCCCATTTCCAAAACTTTGTCATTTCAAACTGTTGTATAGATGGACTCATATAGTATGTAACCTTTTGAGACTGGCTTATTTTTAACTCAGCATTTCCTATTAAATTATTCAAGTTGTAGTGTGTATCAATAGTTCATTCCTCATTACTCATAATATTATTGAGTAATACTTCATGGTACGTATATACCACAATTTGTGTAGCCATTCACCTGTTGAAAGATAGGTGGGCTCTTATGTGTAAAGCTACTATGAATAATCATGTACAGGTTTTTGTGTGAATATAAATTCTCATTTCTTTGGAAATTTTGCATTGTACCCAAGAATGTGATTTCTGGGTCTTATGGTAATAAAATGTTTAATTTTATTAAATGTCAAATTATTTTCCAGAGTGGTTATACCATTTTACATTCTCCCCAGCAACATATGAGTATGTTCTCCACATCCTTTAGATTTTGGCGTTGTCACTAATCTTTCTCTTAGCTATTCCAATAGATATGTAGCACTATCTCATTGTGGTTTTTAGTTTGCATTTCCCTAATGGCTAATAAAATTAACCATCTTTTCATGTGCTAATTTGCATCCAGGTCCTCTTAAATGAAGTGTCTAATCAGGTCTTTTGCCCATTTTCTAATTGGGCTGTTTGTTTTTTACTGTTGAGTTTTGAGAATTCTTTGTATATTCTAGATACTAGTCCTTTGTGTTGAGTATGTGGTTTCTTGTCTTCTCATCCTCCTATAGAGTACTTCATAGGGCAAAAGTTACTCATTTTGACAAAGTTCAACTTATTATTTTTTCATTTTATTAACTGTGCCTTTGGTGTCAAGTTCAAGAATTCTTTGCCTATCTCCAGATCACAAAGATTTTCTCCTAAATGCATTATAGTTTTATGTCCTATGTTTAATTTTGTGATTTATTTTTAATTATCTTTTTCTATAAAGTGTTAGATGCCTTCCTAAAGTCAAGGTTCCTTTTTTGATTGTTTGTGGTTGTGTGTTTGACTGTGGATGTTCAATCGTTCCAGCTTTAAGGCTAATCTTGCCTTTACTCAAAACTTATCTGGGCACATTTGTATTTCTAGGTTTTCTATTCTGTTTCATCGATCTATGTGTCTATTTCTCCAACAATACCACATTCTCAATTATTGTGGCCAAAAAATAAACCTTAACACAATTGCCTTTTATTTCTTACCATAGAAAATATAACAAAACAATTCTTATAGGAAGGCAATTAAAGATGAAACAATTAAAAACTGTGGGGAAAACATTATAGAAGTGTGTTAGGAAGTTAATTAATATTAACATTGGCTTTTTAAAATTTTTGTGATGTTTATAGTATTCTCCATATTTTACAGTTTATTATTTGAGGTGATTTTTTTTCTCATGCTAAGTAAATGTTCATTTACTTAAATAATAATAATAAGCCTTAATATTGAGTAGACTGAGTCCTCATATGAGGTCTGATAATTAAGTTTCCAAAGTCATCCTGGAAAAAGTGCTACATATCTCATGACTATTAGAGTGTCAACTTACATAGTCTGACAATTAAGTTTGTGAATTTGCCACCATGTGCTTATGCTGGCAGCACTGTACAAACACCTTACTCGGTAACTTTGGCATATCAATGTCTCTCAGCTGTGTTCATGTTGCCACGTGGCAGTGTATTGCTGAGTTGCATTCATTTTTGTTGCTGCATGTTTTTGTGTACTGTACGACAACAGCTCTGGGGGTTATTCCAGAAAAAGAGCTCCAAAATTGCTCTGAAGGGTGAACTAGGAACTGGTGTCAGTGCCTAGCTTCCCAAGGGGTGTACTTGCAAGGTGACCTTAGTGATATTCAGCAATGAGGTATGTAGCACTTCTTCTAGGACGAGTTTGCAAACATAATTGTAAGACCTTGTACTTTATCTTTCTATTTCAAGGGTGTCTTGGCCTACTCTAAGGCTTTTGCCTTTCCATATAAATTTATTTATTTATTTATTATTATTTTTTTTTGAGACAGAGCCTCAAGCTGTCCCCCTGGGCAGAGTGCCCTGGCATTACAGCTCACAGCAACCTTCAACTCCTGGGCTCAAGCGAGTCTCCTGCCTCCGCCTCCCAAGTAGCTGGGACCACAGGCGCCCGCCACAACGCCCGGCTATCCATATAAATTTAGATAAGTTTGTCTATCTTTCTGAAAAATCTTGCTGGGATTTTTATTGGAATTGCATTAAACCTATATATCAATTTGGGGAGAATTGAAATCTTTGCTATGTTAAGTCTCCTAATCCACTTACAGGAATGTCTTCCCATTTATTAGGCCTTCTTTGATTTCTTTTATCAGCATTTTCTAATTTTCAACATACAGATCCTATAACTGTTTTAAGTATATATCTATTTCTTACAATGTACAGATCCTGTATATGCTTTTTTAAATGCACACCTCAGATTGTTAAGTATTTGCAATTACCTTGAAGTGATGGTATTATGTCTTAAATTTTTGTTTCCACATGTACATTCTTACTGCATTAAAATGTGTTAATCTTATATCCTGCAACCTTGTTGAACTCACTTCTTAGTTTCAGGAATATGGGGGGGGGGTTGGTAGATTCCTTGGGATTTTCTGCATAGACAATCATGTCATCTGCAAATGAGGATAATTTTATTTCTTTCTTTGTGATCATTATACCTTTTGTTATTTTTTTTCTTGCTTTTCGCACTGGCTAAAACTTCCCATACTCTGGTGAATGTGAGCGAAAAGAGTGGATATTCTCACTTTGTTCCTGATTTTACGAGAAGGGTAGACTCTCACCAGTAAGTATACTAGCTGTAGGCTTCTTGTACATGCTCTTTATCAATGTAGTTCCCTTCTGTTTGTAACTTACTGAGAGTTTTTATCATGAAGAGTGCTGGATTTTCAAATTTTTTTTTCCATTTCTATTGATATGATCATACAAGTTTCCTTTTATCAGTTGCTGGTATGATGGATAACCAGCTTTACATACATAGAATAAATCCTACTTGATCATGGTATACAATTATTTATACACATTGTTAATTATATTTTGTAATTTTTTATTTCAAAGTTTATGAGTTCATATTACTTTGTAGTTTCTGTTTTTACATTGTCTTTTTTTTCTATTTTTGGTATTAATATAATACTGGCCTCATAAAATGAATTGGAAAGAGTTACCTTCTTTTCTGTTTTCTGGACAACATTGGGTAAAATTGGTGTTACTTCTTTAAATGTTTGGTAAAATTCTCCAGTTAATCCATCTGGGTCTGAAAATTTCTTTTTAGAGAATTTTAAATTATAAATTCAGTTTCTTTGATGGTAATGGTAGTATTCAATTTATCTATTTCACCTTATTTGGGGATATCTAATACATGGCTTTTGAGAAATTGGTTTTCTTCCAAATGGTCAAACTTATGAGCATAAAGTTATTCACTGTATTTCTTTATTACCCTTTTTATCTTAATCTTTTTTTTTCTTGTTTTAAAACTCATTTTTTTTTTTTTATTGAATGGTAACTATGTACATTAATGCACTTCTGGGGTACAGTGTGGGGTTTTCACATGCAATCTGAAATACTTCCATCA
>NW_003852553.1:1689498-1691318 GCF_000181295.1 Otolemur garnettii
ACTACTTACTGGTACCTGATCTTTGACAAGCCAATTAAAAACATTGAGTGGGGAAAAGATTCCCTATTTAACAAATGGTGCTGGGTGAACTGTCTGGCAACCTGTAGAAGACTGAAACTGGACCCACACCTTTCACCATTAACTAAGTTAGACTCTCACTGGATTAAAACTCATTTCTTAACAAATTAGTTTAGGATATAATTGAAATATTCTCTTTCACTCCTGATATTAGTGATTTGTGACCTTTTTCCTTTTATATGTGTCAATTTTGCTAAAGATTTATAAATTTTATTTTTTTAAGAACCAGTTTTACGTTTCATTTTTATTTTTCTGTTTTCCTATTTTAAATTTTGTTTCTGTTCTTATTTTTATTATTTCCATCCATTTGCTTCTTTTGGCTTTATTTCACTCTTCTTTTTCTTGCTTTTTGAGGCAGGAATTTAGATTACTGCTTTGAGATCTTTCCTTTTTTTTTATGTAAGCATTCAGTGTTATAAATTTACATTTTACCAATGCTTTAGCTGCATCCCAGAAATTTTGACATACTGTATTTTAATTTCAATTTAGTTCTGTGTATTTTACAACTTTCTTTGAGATTTTCTCTTGGGTCCATGGAGTGCTAAGAAGTATGTTGTTTAATTTCCAATTATTTGAAGTTTTTCTTGTTGTCTGTTTATTTGAACTTTGATTCCATTTTGGTTGCTAATTATACTCTTTATTATTTCAATACTTTGAAATGTGTTAAGGTGCATTTTATGACCCAGGGTCTGGTCTCTGTTGATGAATAGTGCATGGGTGCTTGGAAAGAATATGCATTCTACTGTTGTTAGATGGAGTGTTCTAGAAATGTCAATGAGACCCTGTTGGCTGATGGTGCTGTTCAGTTTTTCTATATCTTTGCTAATTTTCTGTCTAGTAGTTCTTTCAATTTCTGAGAGTGAGGTGTTGGAGTTCCCCACTATAATTGTGGATTTGTCTATTTATCCTTTCAGCTCTATTGGAGCTTTAAAAATTTTGTTTATAACTGACATGCAATACTTGTACATGTTTATGGAGTACAGTGAGATGTTTCAATACATGTATACACTGTGTAACAATTGTATCAAGGTAGTTAGCAAGTCCATTGCCTCAAACCTTTATCAGTTCTTTGTGGTGAGTACTTTCAAGATCTTTTCTAGCTATCTTGAAATATGCATATGTAGTACACTGCTATTAGCTATAATCATCCTACAATGTGATAGAACACTAGAACTTTTCCTCCCCATCTAACTGTAACTTTATATGCACTTCAAAATCTCTCTCCATCTCAGCCTCTTATAGCCACTATTCTATGCTCTACTACTATGAAATCAACTTTTTTAGATTCTACATATGAGTGAGATGATGTGGTATTTGTTTTTCTGTGCCTGGTTTATTTTATTCAACGTTATATGTTTCAGGTTCATCCATGTTGCTGCAAATGACAGGATATTTTTTATTAATGAGGAATTAATTTAATTTTATTTTTTTCCTTTTATTAAGTCATATATACATACATCATGAATACATTTATGCCTTTGTGGGATTCAGTGTGTTGATTTTTTGCACAAATTGGAGTGCTTACATCCTGCTAATTAACATAGCTTTCACCTCATTTACTTAATCACCGTGTTCTATACTTGATAGATTTGACTTGTACCCTTGCAATATGCTCCATAGGTGTGGTCCCGCTATTTACCTTCCCTCTATCAAACCACCCCCTCCCTTCTCCTCCCTCTCCCCTTCCTTCCTTCACCCTGGGCTATAGTTGTGATTCATCTTCCATATGAAAGTGTGAGTGA
>NW_003852553.1:1691527-1709820 GCF_000181295.1 Otolemur garnettii
TTTGGATATACACCTAGTAGAGGAATTGCAGGATCAAATGTCAGGTCTACATTTAGATCCCTGAGTTTTCTCCAAACTTCTTTCCAAAAGGAACATACTAGCTTGCATTCCCACCAGCAGTGCAGAAGTGTTCCCTTTTCTCCACATCCATGCCAACATCTGTAGTTTTGGGATTTGGTGATGTGGGCTACTCTTACTGGAGTTAGATGATATCTCAAAGTGGTTTTGGTTTGCATTTCTCTGATGGTTAAAGATGATGAGCATTTAATATTTTTTATAGCTGACTAATATACGATTGTGTACATATATCACATTCTCTATCCATTCTTCTGTTGATGGACACTTGGTTGATTGCATTTCTTGGCTATTGTGAAGAGTGCTGTGATGAACATGGGAGGGCAGATATCTCCTTGACATACCGATTTCAATTCCTTTGAATATATAACTACAGTAATAGGATTTCTAGAACATATGGAAGTTCTATTTAATTTTTTTGAAGAATCTCCATACTTTTGTCCATAATGGCTGTACTGATTTACATTCTCACCAACAGCGTATAAGTATCTCCTTTCCTCCATGCCCTTGTGAGCATTTTTTTTCTGATAATAGCTATTCTACCTGAAGTGAGATGATATTTCATTGTGGTTTTACTTTTGATTTCCCTAATGGTTAGTGATGTTGAGCATTTTTTCATATGCTTACTGGCCATTTGTATGTCTTCTCTTGAGAAATGTCCACCTAGATATTTTGCCTAATTTTTAAGTGGATTACTTGATATTTTGCCATTGAGTAGTTTGAGTTCCCTGTATATTCTGTATATTAACCACTTGCCAGTTGCATAGTAAACTTCTTCTTGTGCAGAAGAATTTTATTTTGATGAAACCCCATTTGTAAATTTTTGCTTCTCTTACCTATGCTTTTGAAGTTTTTTTCAAAAAATATTTTCCCAGACCATTGTCACAAAGCATTTCCCCTGTATTTTCTTCTAGTAGTTGTAAATTTTCCAGTTTTATGGTTAAGCCTTTAATTAATGTTGAGTTGATTTTTGTATAATGTGAGAGATAAGGTTCCAATTTAATTCTTCTCCATGTGGATATCTAGTTTTTCTAGTACCATTTATTGAAGAGACTACTTTATCCCCAATGTGTGTTCTGGCATTTTTGTTGAAAATCAGTGGTTGTGAATGTGTGGATTTATTTTGGGCTTTCCATTCTGTTCCATTTGTCTGTGTGTCCATTTTATGCCAATACCATGCTCTTTTGGTTACCATAGTTTTTTAGTATATTTTGAAGTCAGGTAATGAATCGCATATATTAAACTATTTTTGCATCCTTAGGATGAATCTCACTCAAGCATGGTATATTATCTTTTTGATATGTGGTTGAATTTGATTTGCTAGTATTTCGATATCTGCTTGCATGAATATTTTTTTCTATCCTTTCACTTTCAGTCTGTGTGTGTCTTTATAGGTGAAGCAAGTATCTTGTATATAGCATATAATTGAGACTCATTTTCATTCAGCCACTCCATATATATTAATTAAATAATTCAATTTAATTCGTTTTCATTTAAGGTTATTATGGATAAGTAAAGGTTTATTTCTGCAATTTTTTTGCTTGTTTTCTGGTTATTTTGTAGATCCTTTCTTCCTTTTTCCTCTCTTGTTGACTTCCTTTGTGGTTAAGTGATTTTCTATAGAAGTATGTCTTACTTCCGTGCTATTCATTTTTAGAGTATATATTACAGATTTCTGCTATGTAATTACCATGATGTTTACAGAAACATCTCATAGTTCTAATAGGTTATTTTAAATTAATGACAACTTAAATTTGATTGCAAAGAAAAGAAAGGTAATAAACACACACTCTACACTTTAACACCATTCCTGTCCCCCAGCATTTTGACTTCTTAATGTTTTGATTCACAATTTTTGTGTTGTTTATCTCTTAACCAATTGTTTTCATTATTGTTGTCTTTAATAGTTTTGTATTTTAGTCTTCATATTTATGGTATACATAGTTTACATACCACAATTAAAGTTTTAGTTCTAAATTTGTCTGTATTCTCATTTATCCATGAGTTTTGCATGCTCAGATGTTTTCTTTTACACATTGGCTTCTTTTACTTTCAGATTGAAGAATGCTCTTTAGCATTTCTTGTAACATAGGACCATTGTTGATGGATCCCTTAGCTATGGTTTGTCTGCAAAAGTCTTTATTCTCATGTTTTAAGGATAGCTTTGCTGGGTACGGTATTCTTGGCTTTGTGTGTTTTTGTTGTTTTTCTTTTTAAGCTTCAGAATTTTATTTTTGTTTTGTTTTAAAATACTAAGGAGGTAAAAAATATTTTTGTTACAATGACACATTTTATAATGCTTAAGTCAAAGTTTTCAGTGTGTCTATCTCTCAAATAGTGTTTATTGTACCTGATAAGTAGGTTCTCTTACTCCTTCTCTCATGACTGCTCTCCCTCTTAATTTCCAATGACCTTTACATCTCTTTGTACTGCATGTGCCCATGGATTAGCTCCCAATTATTAGAGAGTGCCTGTGGTGTTTGTTCTTCCATTTCTGAGAAACTTCATTTTACTTAGGATAATGGTCTCCAGTTCCATCCAACTTGCTGCAAAAGACATTATTTTGTTCTTTTTTATGGCTGAGTAGTACTCTATGGTGTGTGTGTGTATAATATGATATATATCACATTATTATATATAGTATAGCATATATAGTATATATATACTATATATTATTATATATAATAGTATAATACTATTATACTATATACTATTATAATGTGATATATATCACATTTTTATTATAATGTGATATATATACATACATATGTGTGTATATATATATATGTATATATATATGTATATTACATTTTCTTAATTCACTCATTAGTTGATGGGCACTTGGGTTGATTCCACATCTCTGTGATTGTGGACTGTGCTGTGATAAACATTCAAGGGCAGGTGTCTTTTTAATAAGATGACTTCTTTTCTTTTGGGTAGATACCCAGTAGTGGGATTACATTGATTGCATACTATTACAAACCAATAAGCCTACATTTAATTCTCTGAAAACTTTCCATACCATTTTCCATAGGGGTTGTACTAATTTGCAGTCCCACCAACAGTGTGTAAGTGTTCCTTTCTCTCTGCACCTAGGCCAGCAACTATTTTTTTGATTTTTCATAATGATCATTTTTGATATGGATAATGTGATATATCATTGTGGTTTTAATTTGCATTGAAAAATGCATTAATAATTAATGATTTACTCATCTTCCTATGTCTGTTGGACATTTGTCTATCTTCCTTTGAAAAATTTCTATTTGTGTTTTTTCCCTACTTTTTCATGGGCTAGTTTTTTTTTTTTTTTTTTCTTGCTGTTTTGTTCAACTTCTTTACGGATTCTGG
The DNA here is from genome assembly GCF_000181295.1 of Otolemur garnettii. Lineage (NCBI taxonomy): Eukaryota > Metazoa > Chordata > Mammalia > Primates > Galagidae > Otolemur > Otolemur garnettii. Next base: position 1,694,951 of record NW_003852553.1, read on the forward strand.
ATATTAGTCCTTTATTGGATGTATAGTTTGCAAATATTCTCTTTCGTTCTGTAGGTTGTCTATTTACTCTCGTGATTATTTCCTTTGCTGTGTGGAAGTATTTGATTTAATCAAATTCTATTTATTTTTGTTGTTGCTGTGTTTGCCTTTGGAGTCTTAATCACAAATTCTCTGCCTAGGGTGATGTCTAGAAGAGTTTTTCCTATGTTTTATTCTAGAATTCTTATGGTTTTATGCTTTATATTTAATTCTTTTATACATTTTGAGTTAATTTTTGTATGTGGTAAGGGCTAGGGGATCCTGTTTTATTTTTCTGCATATGGTTATTGAGTTTTCTCAGCAACATTTATTGAATAGGGCTTCTTTTCTTCAGGGAATGTTGTTGTCTGCTTTGTCAAAGATTAGTTGGCTGTATTCTCATTTCTGTTCCTATGTTTTTATACCAGCACCATGATGTTTTTGTTACTATTACCTTGTAGTATAATTTGAATCTGGTAATGTGATGCTTCCAGATCTGTTCTTTTTTATAAAGATTGTGTTGGTTATTCAAGCTCTTTTTTGGTTCCAAATGAAGCATATGATTATTTTTCAAGATATATGAAATATGACGTTGGTATTTTGATGAGGATTGCATTGAATCTGTAAATCACTTTGGGCATTATGGACATTTTAACAATACTGATTCTATCAATCCTTGAACATATGATGTTTTTTCATTTATCTATGTCATTTGCAATTTCTTTCATCAGTGTTTCATAGTTCTCCTTGTAGAGATCTTTTATCTCCTTACTTAAGTACATTTCTAAGTATTTTATTTCTTTGAAGTTATTGTGAGTGGCGTTGAGGCTTTGATTTGACTCTTGGCTTCACTGTTATTAGTATATAAAAATGCTACTTATTTGTGTACATTGGTTTTGTAATTTGAGACTTGACTAAATTTATTTATCAATTCTAGGAATCTTTTAGTGGAGATTTTAGGGGATTTTCTGGATATAAGATTTTATTGTTAGCAAAGAGTAATAGTTTGACCTCTTCTTTCCTGATTTGGATGCCCTTTATTTCATTCTTTCACTTGGTTCCTCTGGCTAGTGCTCCCAGTACTATGTTGCATACAAATGATTACAGTGGGCACCCTTGTCTTATTTGTTTATTTACTTACTTACTTCAGAGCTTTTATTTCATTATTCCATTCTCTCCTGGATGGCAGGGTTCTGCTGAGACATTTGCTGAAAGCCATATTGAAGCTTCATTGAATGTGATATGCTTCTTTTCTCTTGCTGGTTTCAGTATTCTTTCTTTTTCTTTGATTTTTTTATAATTTGATTATGATGTCCCTTGGGTAATTCCTCTTTGGGATGAATTTTATTTGTTACATCTAAACTTTCTGTACGTAGTTGCTGTCTTCATTTTCCAGACTTGCAGCATTTTAAGCCATTATTTTTACAAACATGCTTTCTAAGCCTTTCTTTCTCATCTCCTTTGTAAATTCCTATTAGACAGAGATTTGTTCACTTGATGGTGTGCCATACTTCTCTTAGACTTTATCCATTCATTTAAAAATGAATAGAAATACTAGAAATAAAGGATATGTATTCATTTTTAAAAATTGTTCCTATTTTCTCTGTCCAATTTCTCAGTTTGTTTCTGGATTTTTTCCAAAATTCATTTTCAGCTTTATCAGTTTTTGCTTTATGTATTTTGAAACTCTGTTGTTTGGTGCAGACACATTTAAGATCCTCTTCTCAGAGGTTTGATCTTCTTACAATCATATAATGCTCCTCTTTGTTCTTAACATCATTCTTTGCTCTGAAGTCTACTTTAACTGATATTAATATAGCTACTTTTATTTTAAAAATTATTGATAGCATGACATATCTTTTAAAATTATTTTACTTTCTACATACATATAATTGTGTTTAAAATGAGTTTATTTTATAAAACATATAGTAATCATGACATTTTATCCACTCTGTCAATCTACCTTTTAATTGATGTACTTAGACCATTTACATTTAAAGTAGCTATTATTCTGCTAACCTTGAGTCTGCCATTCTATTATTTGTTTTATGTTTGTTTTATTTCTTGTGTATTACTTCTCATTTCTTGCCTTCCTGTGGGTTACTTGAACATTTTTTACGGTTCTATCTTATTTTATTTATATTGCTTTTTGTATATCACTTGGATTTTTTTTAGTGCTTGCTATAGGTGTTGCAATATACACATATAACGTATTATACCATATTGGTATTAGTATTTCACTGCTTCAAGTGAAGAATTGAAGACTTACTTCCATTTATGTCCCTTTACAGTCATCACTTTTAAAATATAATTGTCTCAAGTATTTCTCTACATTCATTAAGCACCACAATAGATGTTGTTATCATTTTTTTGCTTCAACCATCAAATATTGTTAAAGAAACTCATGTATACTTTATTATATTTGCTCTTATTTTTACTCACTGCATTTTTCCCTGAAGTTTAAATTCTTCTTTTATAATTTCCTTTCCACTCAGAGAGCTTCCTTTAGCAATTATTTTAGGATAAGTTTGCTTGCAATACATTCTTATAGTCTTCCTTTATCTGTGAACATCTTTATTTTTTTATTCATTCTTAGGAATAACTTATTAGATATAAAATGGATAATTGGCAGGTTTTTTCTTCCTTTACTTAAAAAATGTCAGGCGACCTCTAGGAATTTTTGGTGGCCTCCATTGTTTTAGGTGAAAAATTTGCTGCTATTTCAATGGCTGTTTCTTCTAAATGATACATTATTTCTCTCTCATTGCTTTTAAGCCTTTTTTCTTTGTCATTAGTTTCAAGATGTTTAGTTATCATTTCTCTTGGTGTGAATTTATTTATTTATTTTTTGAGACAGAGTCTCACTATGTCACCCTTGGTAGAGTGCTATGGTGTCACAGCTCACAGCAACCTCAAACTCTTGGGCTTAAGCACCTCCCAAGTAGCTGGGACTACAGGTGCCCACCACAACACCCGGCTATTTTTTTGTTGTAGTTGTCATTGTTGTTTAGCAGGCCCAGACCAGGTTCAAACCTGCCAGCTTCAGTGTATGTGGCCAGTGCCCTACCCACTGAGCTACAGTGCTGCCCTTGGTATGAATTTATTTAAGTTGAGCTATCTAGAATTTCGTAGCTTATTGAATCTGTACCTTTATTTTTAATTTTTTTTTAATTTTTTTAATTTTTTTTTTTTTTTTGAGACAGAGCCTCAAGCTGAGCCCCTGGGTAGAGTGCCATGGCTTCACTGTTCACAGCAACCTCCAACTCCTGGGCTCAAGCAAGTCTCCTGCCTCAGCCTCCCAAGTAGCTGGGACCACAGGTGCCGGCCACAACGCACGGCTATTTTTTGGTTGCAGCCATTTTTGTTGTTTGGCGGGCCCGGGCTGGGGATTTGAACCCGCCACCTTAGGTGTATGTGGCTGGCGCCTTAGCCGCTTGAGCCACAGGCGTCGAGCCGAATCTGTACCTTTAGTTCTTATGACAAATTTGAAATTTTTTCAGCCATTATTTTTTTGAATACCTTTTTAGTTCCACATTCTTTCTTTTCTCCTTCTGGGATTCTGATGATATAAATTTAGATATTCTCTTATTGTCCCAAAGATCTCTGAGGTTCTATTATTTTTTTCTTTCAATATATGTTTTTCTCTATTGTTCATGTTGAGTACATTTTATTCTTGTTTTATCAAGTTCACTGAATTTCTCTTCTGTCATCTTCACCCAACTATGAACACATTTAGTGAGTGTTTAAATTTTGGTAATTGCATGTTTTAGTTCCATAATTTCAATTTGGTACTTTTATTTTTTTATTATGGGTTAATATGAGAGTACATATGATTAAGTTACATTATTTGTGTTTATAAGGTATATTCCAAAGTCTAAGTTGTAGTTGAGTCCTTCAATCCAAAGTGTATCATATACCCCTACATTGTACCTGATAGGTGGGAACTAATTGAACTCCCTCCCTCCTGACTCCCTCCTTCTTAACTTTAGTTGTGCTTTTCTCTTGTGTGTTCCTATAGTTCTTGATCTACTATTTTCAGATTAGCACTGAGTACATGGGATGCTTGCTTTTCCATTCTTGAGATACTCTACTAAGTAGAATGTTTTCTAGATCTACCCAGGTAAATATAAAAGATGCAAAGTCTTCATCATTTTTATAGCTGAATAATATTCCACTATATACCATAATAATTCAGTACTTTTGAATATAACATAATTTTCAGTGTTTTTCAAATTTTTCTTTTATTTTAAAAGAATTCATAGTTATTTCTTGAACCAATTTTTGGGTGGATACTTTAAAATCTTTGTCAGTTTCTAAAATCTAATTTATGTTGTTAGTGATGTGAGTTGATTATCTTTCTGCTTCAAGTGATTTTCCTGGTTCTTGGTATAAAGAGTAGTGTTTTATAGTAACTTGAACATTTTGGATATTATTTAGGGACTCTCTATTTAAACACTCTCTTCTAGCAGGCATTTTTTCTGTTTAGGCTTAGTTTATAAGTTCTGTCCTACTTTTCCTGGGCTATAGTTCTGATGACAATTTCTTTTTCTGAACTTTTTTTTTTTTTTTTTTTTCAGTTTTTGGCCAGGGCTGGGTTTGAACCTGCCACGTCCGGCATTATGGGACCAGTGCCCTACTCCTTTGAGCTATAGGCACTGCCTAATTTTCTGAACTTTTGTGGTAAAATTACGATCTGCTTCATTCATCTTGCTTTGCTTGTACTTCTTTTAGATCCCTGCTAGTGCCACTTTGCAAGAGCGAAAGGTACTTCCTTGGGTCTCTTAGTGTTATTAAGTGGGGAGTGGGGGATGCAGAACTACCAGAAAGAGAGCATTTCCTCTGGCCCATTCATTGATCACCTGGCAACATTTGGCTTCTTACTCTTTTTCTGTAGCTTCCTCTTAATGAGTGAAGAGCCTGCCTGGTTTTCTTCTGCCATTAAGTGAAGGACCAGGAAACACAGAGTCTGAGAGGCTCTCTGCCATTGAGGGTCAGGAGACAGTAGCCCTGGATCATCGTCTGGTATTGAGTCAATGGCTGGGAGACATGAAACGTGCTCCTCCATCTGATACTTGTGTAAAAGCTCACCTATTGCTGGCTGGTGTGGGACATGGGTGGATCATCCCACTTAGAACCCACTACTATTGTTGGGTGTGGCACAGGAAATGGGTTTATCTCTTAAGTTCTACTAGTACCCCTGCTGTGAGTAGATTTCTGTACCACTGTTACCAGGTGTGAATCTTTCTGCTAAGTTCCTGCTGAGTTTTTCTCTTCTTGGCCAAAAAAGAAAAAAGGAAAAGATAAAAAGACAAACCCAAGGAACCCCCTGTAATGTTATTCTTCAAGACCTGAGGTCCCTAGCCTGTTCATTTTATTCCCTCCAGCATTCAGAGTCCTTTGTATGATTTCTGTTGACCTATTTCTAGGCTATTTACTTGTATTTAGATGATAAGAGTAAGAAAAATTAAGTCTATACTACCTTGTCCTAGAACTAGAAGCCATTTTTTAAACCAAAATTATTAATTAGAATAGGAATCTTTTTGGGGTGATGGATAGATAAGTGTTTATGTTATATTATTCTTTATACCTTCCTATGGATTTGAAATGCCCCAAATGACTTAATGTCAGTTTATGCCAGATACAGTGAAATCTCCTATTGCCATTATACCCTTTCCTATTTTAGTTTACTCTATTGTGTTTATTTTCATCAACAAAATATTTGTTTGATTAAGACACATTAAACAGAAATGATTTCAATCAAAGCTGGTTTGGGAGGATCTCTTGAAACAATGGATTAAAAATGAAGCAAGTAAATTTAATGCACATTAGTCGTTAGGCACAGGAGTATGGCCTCGTAGTTGCAAGGGTCAGATGTTGGTGTAAGTAAGTCTTTTAAGGGTCACTTTAAAAAATAATGTAATAATGTAGTAAGTGGCTATCTTTAGGGATAGTATAATACACATGAACCTGTAGGACCCTTTTCTTTAAAAAATTGTTCTAATATGAAGATGAGAACTTAAAATTTCAGTTATTTCCAGTGACAGCATCATATATACATTAAAGAGTGTTGTATTTCAATTTTGAAGAAAAGATGTATGATTCGTTGAAATGCAATTGTTTAAAAAGGAAAAAGGATAGTATTTCCAAATTAATCTTTTGTTTTATATAAAACATGGTTATATATATATTAGAAAATTAAATATTATAAGTAGGCATTTCACTATTCCATCTATTCCTTTGCAAGTTTATATATTCAAAATGACTAAAAAAACTTACAAGATCTTTTCATTTGGAGAAATGGAGGGTTACATTATATTTTGTAGAGTTATATGTAGTTATTTTAGCAATTCCAATGCCCAGAAAACTATAGCTATGAACCCATCACCCAGATTGATAACATGTTAGCATCCTATTATATTTACTATATAATTCTTAAAAGAAATAAAGTGTGTAGTGAAAGTTCTTTGTGTATCTCACTTCCACCCCATTCCCTTCTTCTTTCCCTCAGTTATGGGTATTCATCATTTCTGTGCATATCTAATGAGATAACTACCTAGATACATGTCTAAAAACAATACATAGAATTGCTCTGTGAGTTTTAAAACATTCCATAAATGGTACTGGGCTGCATATATCACTCTGCATTATTTATATATTTGAACTTTTTATCACCTTATTTTTTTGGTTTCTGCTTATTTCTGTTCTCCATTCCAGGCTTTTGGTGAATTGCAAAATATCCTCTTTTTCTGCTACTGCTAGTTTTGAAGATACATGTTGTATTTCTATCTTGCTTTACCAGTTATCCTTACATTTTCAACATGAACATTTAATTACAAATAGTTTTCAAAGCTTAAAGCTTTTTAGTATCTTTATTTTTTATCCCCTAAATCTTTAGCCTGTTAATCTCTCCATTTTACTTGTTATTTTGTCTAGAATTTGAGTTCCATCCTTTTTAAACAATTTATAGCTCTTACTTTTTAAATGGCCATTAGTTAATTAAAGTTATCATCCTATGTTGTTATTATGTATTTCTTTGCTTATCATTTTGTTTCTGATCGCCCACTCCTTCTGTCTGAGTTCATGTTGTACTCATTCAAATATGTTCCTTAATCATTAATTTATTGAATATCTACTGGTCTTTTATATTTGGAAATGTCTTTATTTGTCCTTACCTTTACTTCATTTTATTTGTTTTCTTCTGAGATAGGCTCTTTCTCTGTTGTCCAGGCTCGAGTGCAGTAGTGTGGCCAAGTTCACTGAAACCTCAAACCTCTGGGCTCAAGCAATTCTCCTGCCTCAGCCTCCCAAGTAGCTGGGACTACAGGTATGTGCCATCATACCTGGCTACACACACACACAAACACACACACACACACACACACACATATATATATATGGACAGCATCTCACTATAGTGCTCAGGCTTATCTACTAGTCTCAAGCAATCCTCCCATCTCAGCCTTCCAAAGTGCTAGCATTACAGGCATGAGCTATCATCCCCAGCTATCCTTACTTTTAAATAACATTTTGTCCATAAATGAAGACATAAGTTCATAATTATTTTCCCTTAGCAGATTGAAGACTTCATTGTCTCTGGCATCTATTATAGATGAGAAATATGCTGCAAGTTGAATATTTTTTCTGTTAAAATTAATTTGTCTCTGTATTCTGATAGCTTTTAAAATTTTCTTTTTGTCTTTGATGTTCTGAAGTTTCAATAGAATCTTTCTAAGGTTGGATTTAGTTTTATTGAAACCATTTAGTATTTCATGTGACTTATAATCTGAATACTTTGTCTCTTTAACTAGTATAATTCTGGAAAATTCTATTGCCTTATTTTGAACTCCCGTTAGATATATACTGGAGACTTCTCTGTCTTGTTCTTAATTGTTCTTTTATTGCATCCTTTTATATCCATGTACTGTGTTTTATAAACTCCACAAGATTATCTTCCAATTCATTAATTTTCTCTTTATGTTCATTCTAGAACTAACTTCATTTATTGATTTGTTTATTGGTTTGCTTAATAAATATATTTTTATTTCCAAGATTGCTAATTGGTTATTTTTCATTTCTATTTGTTTTTATTTCATTTTAGCCACTTTGCCTACTTATATTTTATAATTTCCTATTCTTTCTTTCCTCTCTGTAATATTCTTTCCTTTATCTTTTTGAGGACCCTAGATATACTAATATAGGAATATTAAAGTTGTTTCAATATCATTCTGTTAATTTCCTTTTATCCAAATTAAATTTATTTCTTAATTGTTGATTTTGTCAACTGTATTTCTTAATGTTCATGTCCTCATGTGTTTGGAATTTTGGTTTTCAGGCTTACCTTCAATGAGAGTTGGTGTCAGTATTTTTCCTAATTTCTTTATGTGGTTACTTCTTTCTGTCTAGCAGTTTTGAAGTTGCCTCCATGTGACCCACTGGGACCTCAGTTCTTATACTGCTTGCTGAAATCTCTCATCTCCTAATGACACTGGAATGTCACCAATCCAGCCACAGAGTCAAAAGTAGCTTTAACTAGATCCTAGTTATAGGACAGTCTTACTTCCAGTTTAACCTATAGTTGCTGAACCTCACCTCTTTCCCTGAACTGAAATCTGATTCTCAATTCTGACCTATTACCAAAGAGGTCCACAGTGTTTGTCCAATTGCTGTTTTGAGTTTATGTTCTCCAGAGATGATTTTGTTATTTTTGACCTTGGCTAGGTTTCTTTAATTTTATCTTAAAATATCTGATCTGCCTTCTCTGTTGAACTATTGGAAAAGAAAGAGGTATCATTCTCATTTTATTTTATTACCTTTATTTTCCCTTGACCTGATTTCAGCATCTATTTGGATTAACTTACTGTGTCAAGTGTGTTTATGCAAACTTCCCCCAATCTTTCCTGGTTTGATGAGGAGTATAACTAAATATAAAGAGGTAAATAAATAACACAATTACATTCCACCAACAAATTGTTGCAGTTTATAGGGCATCAAATCTTCCTCACTTAAGCCCTGTGTGTCTGCTTACTAGAACCAGATCTCCAGATAATCGTCCAGAAGTGGTTCTGGTTGCCGTATCGCCTAGGTCTAGTCCTGGGGTTTGCTACTGCCCGTGGAGCCCCTAACTATCCTTTCATTCCTACAATATAAATAAAACCATCTGACTGTATGAAAGGAAAAAGAAATGATCATTCTTTCAACAAATATTTGTGGGTGGCTTATTACATGTCAGGTCCCACAGTACACACTATGCTTATATAGATTAATTGGATAGATCAGTTCATTTGATTAAACCCACATCTATCCAGAGAGAAAGGCAAACAATTTCAGATGGTATCTCAAGTGTTGTGACAAAACTATGATGTTCTCCAAGGTGGCCATCTGGAAATCCAAAAGAACAATCTTAAGTAAAAGCTACCCACATTGAACCTTGCAGGCCAGTTTAAATTTTTCCCAGGTGCATAGGAGGTAGAAGTACGTGCCTGGCAAAGAGAACAACCGAACAATGTTAAGTAGGAATTCTTGTGTCTGTTAGTAGCCAAAGAGGACGCATGAGGACATTTACGGGATGAGTGAGAAATCAGATGAAAGAGTTGGAAAGGAATTACATCATGCAGGGCCTTGTATACTCTGTTACAGAGTGTGAGTTTTTTCCTGAAAGTAATAGGGAGTCATTTAGAAATTTCAAGCAGAGGAATGACATGATTAGATTTGGATTTTTGGGAATACCATTCCAGATTGCAGGAACTTGGAGGGAGATATAGGAAATGACGAGAATATGGATTCCAGCAGTCATTAGAGAGGTTAGAGAGGATGAGATGGTGGGAGATATCCTCAGGAGGTAGGCGTGACTGAACTTGCAGATAGAGGGGCTTAATGAAGAGTAAAAGTCAAGGATGACTCACAAGTCTCTGGATTTTGTAATTGGATAGATAGGATGTTGCCACTGAAAATCAGAAAGAGGGGTATGTTGGTGGGGGAGGATATAGGAGTGATAAAGAATCAAGGTTTGGATATATTACATCTGAGAAGCTTATGAATCTTCCACATGGATGTGAAGATCTGGAACACATAAGACAGCAATTTGAGGCACAGAATTGAAAGTCATCATTAACATAAATGGCCAAAGTCATAAAGATGGATGAGGTCTCCCATGGATTACATTGAAATAAAAAAAACGAGATGGCTTTGGATAATATTGGTTCTCTGAATATATACAAATTGCTAGAATCACTTCAATAATAAAAATGGTTTGTTTGTTTTCCACATATCATCCGTCTCACAAAGGTTCTATATTCACAAAATCACTGATAAAAGAAGTTGATATGGCAACAGTCTTCCCATCTCTCTTTGAGTGCAGTAGGATTCCAGTGTTACCTGGTCCCTATTTATTGGTTATGCCAGGCCCCTCTTCATTCAAATTACCATATGGCGCAAATGGTTGACATTAGCCAAATTAGCATATAAACACAAGACCTTGTTTTCCATAGGAAAATTATAGAAAATGGTAACCAGTGTGTTTTAGGTCAACTAAACAACAAAAAAGGGATATATTTTTGTTAAAGAAAAATATTTAGGTTATAAACCATCCAAGATGATGTTGGCTAAGTACAAAATGTTTTATCCAAAGTGTCAAGGAATCTCTTTCCTCAAATGCTTCTAAAAATATAAGTCATTTTATTGGAAAAATTTTAAGGTAGCTCAGTAAAAGCATAACATTTTTTAGTGGCCCTTCCATTGTGCTCAGGATGAAATACAGAATCTTGATTGGGCTTACAGAGCCCATCATAATCTCTCTCCTGCCTAACTTTCACCTCCTACTTCCCTCCATCTCCAAACCTGTTCAAGTTTTGCTCTCTGTTCTTGTTCTTCTCTTCTTGTTCTGTCCCCATGGATTTTCTATTTGGAACCCTCTTCTGCCTACATTATACCTTTGTTGCCTCTGATTCATCCAAGTCTCACCTCAGATGTTACTTCATGCACAAAACCTTTCCTGATCTTCTAAATCATAACTTTCCCTACTATGTGCTTATATTTATTAAGTGAATCATTGAATAAACGTTCAAAAGGACCTACTATGTGTCACATACTGTGCTAAATTCTGAAAAAGTAAACCTGCCCTAATAGAATCTACTGAGGAAGAGAGACAATAAACAAGTCATCCAACAGTGCTAATTATTGCAGATTGTGAACTGGTACTAAAATATCCAGGAATAATGCAACACAAAAAACAAAGGGATTAATTGCTATTTCAAGAAAATGGTCAGAGGTGAGTGTTCCAGGTCAAGAAAATGTCAAATATAAAATGTCAAATACAATTATGAGAATGACATGATGGCTATGTTGACCAATTGGATGAAAGTATTTCAAATTGTATTTGGAAACAACACACTGTATCCCATGATAGAATTAATGTGCACAAATATGATCTAATAATAAAAAAAGAACCCAGACAAACAGTGGCTCTGCCATCTTCAATGTATGGCTTCCAAAGTCACTGTAGTTTATTGCTATTCAACAGAAAATTCTGTGACAATGGAAATGTTCTATTTATATTTATATTGTCCAATATGGTGACTGCCAGCCACATATAGCTATTGAACACTTGAATTAGGCTACTACACCCAAGGGCTTGAATTTTTAACTTTAATTTATTAGAATTTAACTTTAACTAGATACACATGGCTAGTTGGTGACTACCATATTGGACAGTGTAACTCTGTTGCCACTTTCAGCCAGTGAAATGGAAGAAAAAGTGAAATTTTGGAGCTTTGGCTCGCCTCTTAAGCAAGTGAGGCCACAGTTGCTTCCATGACTTCTGTTAACATTCCACTGGACCTACTGTGTTTCACTGCATGTAAGTTGACATCAATTGTAAGATGGACCAGATTTTATATACCACCAAAAAAGAAAAAAATTGCCACCAATTAAACTGCTATAATAGTTTTCACGAATCATATAGAATTCTAAATTTTGTGCAAATTGAAAGTGCTTTTTGATGTTCTAAGTACATATAAATGAAAAGGAAAATATAAATAAGACAAAATCCTATCATTTCTTTATCTTGAGTCTAATTCTTTTGAAATACTTTTCAATTCTGAATTGTCAATATCTGGTTTTCCATAGAAGCTCTTCCTCTGTGTCCCCCAGACATCAGTGATGTGGAATTTCTTCAAAGAGTGCTCTACTCCTGTCTCTAGAATTTTCTTCCAAGATGCTGACAACCATTTGGCAAGTTTTAATTCTGGTGCTTTACTATTTAACCAAATTAAAAGTGTTAATTTTCCCTCAATTGGAACAAATATTGCTAGAAGTTGGGCAGTTTATGATAAACAGATGTTCCTGTCTTAACAGTGGTCTCATTTGACACATAAATTGGTCACATCAGCTTCTCATGGCTTTGAAATTCCTTTGTCTGTTCTGAAGAATTTGGCAATTTCTCTGCTTTCAAATGCGTTGTTCTACATGAGATAAGGATATCCTTTTGCTTGTATGTCAGAAGCAAAATGTTACACAGCTTCATCTACTTGTAGGTGTCTTCCTTTCTTAGGTTTTATAAAGTGTTTCATTGTTGCTTTGCAAGAAAATGTTAAATCGCTGCCATTCCTCCAATGATGAATATTTGCTTTGCTAATATCAAATTTATGCCCCATTGCACTATTTACATGCTTTTCTGTGTACATGATACCTTTTCATTTCAATGCTAAATCATAGTATAATCTTTCTGAAGACATTTTAAACAACAATTCAATTTAGCTCGTGTAGCACCAGCAATGCACAGATCTCAATTGAAGTGATGACACTGTGAATAGCTCCGATCCACTTTGCATATACAAGGGCAATGACAACCATTTCATGACTGCCATCTGGCCTACGGCCATGGTAAGATGCCATTGATGAGGGGCAGGAGTCAGTGCCAGGACAAACAAAAGCCAAAGCTAAGCCACTTCCAGGTGAGCTGAAAGGATTCTGGACTATGCAGAAAGTAAAGAAAACCCTACCTGGGCAGAGAGAGGGAAGAAGGGAAGGAGAATTATTTTCTGAAGATGTCTCAGCTTTAGAGCAGGGATATATACATATACATGTGTGTATACATGCACATACATATACATACAAACATACTTGCGTATTTTAACTAATCAATTCTTACTTCAGCAGCTCAACTGGAGTTCTGTGCTTGGAAACAAAGACTTGAACACTAGCCTTTTAAGATCTGCTTCAGTTCAAGGACTGACCTTCAGAAAAAGTCCAAAGAAGCTCACGTGAACCACAAAGGCAACTGCATCGGTTGGGTCAGTTTCAGGGATTCTGACTAAAGAAGAAACATGAATTTCATGCAGCTTAATATGAACTGACACTCAAGCACATACCCTCTATAGGATTTCACCCATGACTAACAAGCCTTTTAATCATGGCAAGAAGACACGGAGATTTTGCAAACATGCTTTCGCAGTATCCACATTTGGTGTTCCTGACCCTGTTTTCTTGCCAGATTGTGAGAAGCACCTGCTCCTTTTCAAGCAGTTGTCAGATCAATATTTAATCAATTGCCTTTTGATATTTGGTAGCGCTGAATAAATGGGATGCCAATATTTCTGCTCAGAGCCGTTCCTCTGGCATACCTCATTCCGTTTCTGTGAAAGCCTTCAGGAACCTCTGAACACTCAGTGGCACCTCCTCTGAGTTCTGTGGCATCCCCCCTCTGTTGAAGAGGAGCTCTGCAGCTGGAGGAGATGCAAGATGCTGGTGCCTGCGCCACTCTTATTAAAGCCACATCCAAACCGAGTCATGAAAGCGAGAGAGCAGAGCCGCATTTGGGACACTGGGGGGTTTTGCCAGGTGAGGGCTATTTAATAGACCAGCCACATTAAAGAAAGGCAATGATGTAGTGAAAGGAGCCTAATGAGCAGAAGTGAGGCTACCGTATCTAAAGAGAAAAAATAATGAGCTGCGAAATATCCCCCAAGGCGAGATTGCCAGCCTTCTGCAAGGAGGTCTCAGCCTATAGGTAAAAAAAGGCTCATGTGGTCCCTTATCCTTGCATGGTAAACAGAAGTTCTGTGGGCAATTAGGGGCTGAGCTGAATGTGAGATTTGAAAACTGAGAAATATGTTGCCAACTCTTTGGAGCTTTCCACACCCAAGACTCCGGCTTTAATTCCCAAAGGAAACAGGGAACATACTCAGCCTGTGAATAGAAATTAGGAACATCGTATCATCAAAAACAACCCTCCCAGTGTCTGTACAGCAGATGGACATCTGGAAACCTCAGTTCTAGAAAGCTCAGGGGCTAGCGCTACAGAATCTTTGTAAAGCTGTCCTTAGGGGCTATGCCATGGGGCTGCCTTGAGGGCAAAAGCACTTTTTAATGAGACCCTCTTGGTTTTTCACTAATGACCCCTCCTGGATTCAAGCTGGGCATGCCTTACCAATGATCCTATTTGTTTTATGGTTTGTGTGGGAATGGCAGGCCAGATTTTGGGTTATCTGGGTAGGAAAAAAATTATTAAACACCAAGCTTTCCTACATTCTGAATGTGAAGGAAATGAAAGAAACAAATATTTGGTTCCTACCCTCAAGAAATGTGCAAACCTATGCCACATAATGAATCATTTACAGAACAATTTTTCAAGTTCACACAGTGAAAAAGAGGATGGTACCTGTGTTTTCCAGATGAGGAAGGAGACAGAACAGTAAAATCCACATGATGAAACTGTGAAAATAATATACAGCTTTATGATATAAATCCTTATCACTGGGGGCGGAGCCAAGATGGCGAACTGCAGCCAGCTTTTTACAGAAGCTCCCGTCCAGAAGGAGGCTGAAAGGACAGAACCTTAGCAAATTAGCTGATGG
>NW_003852553.1:1716536-1731527 GCF_000181295.1 Otolemur garnettii
CCAGTTGATGGAAGTATTTCAGATTGCATGTGAAAACCCCACACTGTACCCTAGAAGTGCATTAATGTACATAGTTACCGTTCAATAAAAAAAAAAAAAATCCTTATCACTCACAAAGTGCCTTCTTTAGCATTTTCTAACTAGGTGTTTATGAAGGTTTAGTATTAGTTTCCTCTCTTATAGGGGAGACACTGAACCTCAGAGGGATAGAGTCAAAGGTTCCTAACCTTTTAGCCACTGAGGGGGCAGGGCACAAAGATGAGTAGAGTTCACATATCAAAATTTAGAAGATATTCAAGTCTTTAGGGTAAACAGAAAGTACCATGAACTTCTTTTGGTGGGATGGATTGAGGCAGAGATAGACATTGTATTAATAAAAATTCAATAAATACTTGAATAATAAAATTGACCATTTAAAAATATCATAACATTATTGGGAAAAAATACAGAAAGGTGGCCATTCAGGGCTCATGAGATCACTACAGTATTTTGAATTGATCAAGCAAACTATAGAGCCATTCATGGACCAATAGTTATAGCGCCTATTTCGTTAAACTTGCTATGGAACAAATTACACCAGAACTTAGTGGCTTGATACAATAGGAATTTATCATCTTTCACTGCACCTGGGTGTGATTCTGGCTTGGGGCCTCCCTCGGGGTTAGAATCAGATAGTGATGAGGGCCATAACAGCTGGAGTAATCTCAGGGCTTCTCTATGTGGTCCTGCCATGTGTGCTAGTTTGAGTTTCCCTGTAGTTCAGAGCTCCAGGGTGAGTGTTTCAGCAAACAAGGCAGAAGTTACATTACCTTTACTGACCTAGGCATGTTGCTTAGTTCCAAGTAATGCTCAATCCCACTCAGTTTCAAGGGAAGGGCACACAGATCCCACCTCTCAAAAGAGGGAGTGTCCAGGTTATGTTATTGATAAGCATGTGAGATGGAGATAGTATTGTGGTCATGCTTGGAAAATAAAATCTACCAGATCATATCTGGAATTAAGGATCATGTTTAATTTTATGCCTCTGAGGCCCAATAGGTGGAAAATTACAGTCAATTAAGTACTCTTTAATGTGACATATTTTTGGAAAAATGACTCAAATTTTTTCAGACTATCATTCCATAGGTAAATGTAATAAGGCAGTAAGTATGCAATTGAAGAAAAAATATAAATATAAATGTTTATTTCATTAATATCCCCAAAGATACAATCTATAGAGTATTAATATCTTATTATAAACATGAAGAGCATTTTATTTGTTTCACCGTTTTGCCTGCCATTTTTTTGGAAGTTACCTGTTGTATCATAGGCAGAAAAAGTCCCTAAGCCCATTTTCACTCACGGGCAATATAGAAGTACCACTTTTTCTTCCCTTGTCTTTTCTTGATGTTTTTGTTGCTATTAAAAATGTATTATTGTGTGAAATGTAAAGTGAAATGGAAGCAATCGTAGAATCACAACTCATGGCCACTATAAAAATCTATAATCATTATAACTAATACTGATGGAGTAGTAACTGTGTGGTTTGGCTGAACATGGTTCAAAAGTTTCACAATCTTTTTCACTCCAGGACTCACATCAGCCAAGGAGAGAGAATATATAATGCTTAGTCTTTAGAGACATAGCCCCAAGCATCCCCAAGTCTATGGGTGGTATTATTTTAATGTGAAAACAAAGATGTTTAGATACTATCCCTTGACATTGAATAGCCATGCTTATCTCCTGGCTTCAGTCTCCCCTGTATATCTCCTCATGCCAGCTCCAGAGGCAATGGAGAAGTCATACACAGTCCTCATGACTATAGGCTATAATTTCCCTAACATGTTCTCTCTTCCTTAGAAAAACACATCAGAATGCAGGTAAATAAGAATGATATGATTATTGGCATTATTTTGAATTTAACTCTAATTTATATATTTGCAATTGCTTTCAAACCTTAGTATTTCAGTATTGTTAACTAATTACTTCAGTCACAACTCACAGCGATTATGACACCCTAGAACGACTGCTAACAATCATTGGGATTAGTGACTAAGCCAAAGTCATGCAGTTAATTAGTAACGATACTGGTATTAAACCCTATCCTTGGACCCTTTGATGTTTTCTCTGCTAGACTTTAGAGTCATAAAACTATGGTACTGAAGAGTCTCTGCTTTTTAAACCAAGCCAGAATTTGCGATCCTCTGCCTTTCAAAATTCTGTAGCAGTGCCATTCTATGCTGTCCCGTACTTCCTGTGCTCAAGGGCTATCTATACAGGCACTGGTGATGATGGAACCCCACTGTGCCTTAATGTGGTGAAGCAGAAATGCCATGCCATTAGCCTTGCAAAGTGAGGAGCATTACAATCAGTCAGGGCAGGGTTACATAGCAAGGTTGCTTGAGCCACAGAATGCCATAGACTTTCATGTCAGAGTTGCTTTAATTCCCCTGGGAGGGAACACTTCATGGTTGGAGGTGTCAGGATCCTAGAACCGGGGACTGTCATGCCGTACAGGGGACAGATTTCCCTCTGAGGCTTAGGTCCTGTTGCTGAATGGGCTTTACTTCACTTCTTTCCTTATGGGGAATTTCCTCTCAGGGGCTCTGTTTCCTTCCATGAGATCTTGTTTCTACCACAGACTTTCTAGATGAATACCATACATACTTATGTGTCTGAACCCCAATATTTCTTTTTACCCAGGAAACTTCTTAGCGCCTATTAAAACAGTGAAAACAAATATTTCTATGTATGGTGCTGGGGAGGAGGTATGTCCCTTGACAGTCCTTAGTGTAGGCATCCAAGTCCCAGATTTGCATCCTGCAATAGAACGTGTCACTCTGGTAAATGTAAGATTTTAGGAAGATCCTTGGCAAAGGGTCTCAGAGAGAGAAAGATACTGGTGCTAAGACAGAATTGCTAAAGTAGCTCATTGTGTGTATTTGAATCCCCAAAAGCTATTGAACAAAAACACGGAACACATGTAGTCTGAGTATTGTTTTGCTTGCTTTAAAAAAAATATCATCTTCATTTTATGAGGCTTAAGATATTTGAACAATCCTGGAAGTCCCAGGCCCAGGTTTCAAGTCCTCATTCTTTTTATTTCTCTGATCTGGCTAATCCCTTCCCCTTCCTGAGCCTTAGTCTCTCGTGTTTCCTAAAGGGTTGGACTGGATCATCTCTCACTGACTTCTCAGCACTCTTGTGCTGGGGTTCCATGAACCTGTGAATTCTGCAAAGTGATCATAGTTGTCCAATTCCAGCACAATTGGCCCCACCAAATTCTCCTGTGAACTTCATAGGAATAGAGTTGGCAAACTGGCAAAATGACTGGAAAGTACACAAGTACACTGGGCTCTGAGTCTCTAATTGGCGCCCTTGTCAAATCCTGGAACTTGGACCCATTGGTTGGATGCCCCTTCACAAGTCTTAACAGATACAAACAGAAAGAAATAACTGGGCTTCCGCTACCTTCAAAACATCAAAAGGAAAGAGAATGCATGCAGGCAACCTAAGATAAGAAGGTCAAGCTTATATTTCAGAAACAAAAGTCCCTGAAAGCAAGTATGAGTAAAATGCACACACTTGTTGCACTGAACCCTGCGCAGAGTTTTGAACTCCCTATTTTGAACTTTCTATTGCTTAGAACCCTGTGCAGAGCAATAGGCTAAGTCAAATGCTTTCTTGCAAAGGGTTTATTAAAATCATCAACAGGGCAAAAGAGTAATACAGTGAGTTGCCAAGGAGAAGGGCTGCTCACCTTGCTCTTGAATCCCAAGTCCCCAGAAGGCCCTGGCTCAACTCCAGTTCAGTGCTGGAACTCAAGCAGATAAGGAAGGAAACGGGAAAAAGTTCACTCTGGTGTTGAGTGATTCACCTCTCAGTTTACAGAACTTTGGGGACATGCACTGGAGGCAATTCATGGACCAGTTCTTTCTTCAGGAAGTCTGGGCTTTTACTTCAGGAAACGGTTTTCCATTCTTGCTCAAGAAGATTCCAATCCCCTCACTAACACCAAAGGCATCTAAAATCTTCCAGGTCCGATATAAGAAAGCTTATGATATTTAAGAGCTCTTTCTCTGTTCTTTGGCTTCATCACTTCTCATTTTTCTACCAATACCCAGATCAATGTCACATTTCCCTAGAATTCATGAGTTCTCCAGATGGAAAGAGGAATTATCTTCTATTCTCTCTTCCCAGAGCACCAACACATTACTTATCACAACCCACTCCTCTGTTACAGGACTGCTCACATTACATTGTAAGTATTTCCTTTTGTTTCTGTATCAGTGAGGGTTTGTTTTTATTCCAAGTGTCCAAAAACAAAATGAAGCAAAACAAAACAAAAACAGGCTTAAAAAATGAGAATTTATTCTTATTTGTGTCATGGAAAATTCCACCTTCAATTGCAGCCTGATTCAGCTGCCCAAGACCATCTTTAGGATCTATCTGGTGAGCTCCATTCTCAGGTGTCCTGTGCCCTCTGGCTTTGTATGCTGTCTGTCAGAAGCTTCCAGCTGAAATCATTTCAAAACTTCAACCAAGAAGAGAAAGATACTTCTTTTCCCTGGAGCTTGAAGGCAAGTCTTGATCCTGATTGGCTTAGCTTGCAGCATGAACCCATTTCTAACCAATCACTATAGTATGGAGGATAGAAGTCTCCAATTGACTTGAAAGAGGTCACATGACCAGCTAATAAAGTTCAGAAGTGAAGGCCAGTTGCTTGAGCCTTGTGGGCCGAGGACAGCAGAAGTGTGGTTCTTACTACAAATAGAGGAACTGGATATTGGATGCCCTCCATCCTCCAAATAAAAATGCCCATTCCTATACTGTAAGTTCCTCAGGACACAGCACTGTGTCTGGCACATAGTAGGCACTTAACTGATAACTGGGTTTGTGGATAAATAATAGAATGGAATTAGCCTGTCTCTGCCCTTTCCAATGGGTTTCCAATGGCCATCGGAAACCATGAGCCTTCTGAGAAGTGAGACTTAAACGACCGACACTCTCCTACACTTTACTCCCTCCTACAATTCTAGCCAACATGACTTTGATGGCTCATGGTGGAATTGCTTTTGTTCAGAAACCACAAAAATAAATGATTTCTTTCTAATATTCTTGAAGGATTTTTCATAATATGATTAGATTAATGCTAATCTAATAAGACGCCACATTCATGGTGGTGTTAATAATGTTATGTGATTTTTTTTCCCTAGAAGTCACATTGCTTACTCAATAAACATTTTTTAAAAGTCGCTTTCTGAAAAGTTTCCGATGACCAAGCTATAGATACAGGTAGGTGATTTTCTCCAAAGCCACCTTATAGTATATTCATAAAAACATGCAAACACATAAATAAAACTTTAATATTCCCACCAGGGTCATGGAATTATGTGGTTTATTTCCTTTTTTAATGCGCATCTGAATTTTCACATTCTTTACAATAAGGATTCATCAGTTTATATTTTAGATACTTTGGGGGCAGGGCAACTTTATAGGAGGTTCTGTTTTCATTTATTTAAGCATCTCTTTGGGACAAACTCCCTCCAGGTTGAGGTGAGTTGTATTCAGGAGTTCTTTGGTGAGTCCCAGAAGCACCATCTTCACATCTAGACCTGCCTCAACATTTTCAAATATCAGCGTGCAAGTATAAATGGAAGCCTACGTTCCATGTTTTCAACTATTTACAAGGCACAATTAAGTTAATATATTGTTAAATGAAATATATCATTTGTCCTTCTGCCTTGACACTATACCTTCATAATGATCTGGATTTTTAACTTTGATTTTAAATTCCTTGGACTCCTCAAAGTTTCTCACTTGTGGCAGTGGAGGGTGAGACCCTGGTCCTTGGCCCACCCTCCCTCTTTCCACTCCTGGCTTCAGCTTATCTTGCAAGAGTCCGCACATGTATGCATGATGACATTTGAGTCTTGGTGTCCAAGATCCATTACCCTACTTTAGAAATAGCCACTCCTTAGCTACCTCTTGGGGATGGGGGTACACATCAGCTGTGTAGTTCACCCTCAGGGGAAGGACCTGGGGAAGAAGAGCCTGTGCAGGCTGTAGATACATTCCCTTGCCCCTCTGCATGCCTCATTCCATAAGGAAGGGTGTAGAAGAGAAAGACTAAAAAGGGATTCTGTAAAGCTGCGGCACACTGCTGTACCAGGAGAAGATCTTAGGTGTACCATGAAAAATGTCTAAAGATTGTTGATTAAATTATTTTTGGAAGAAGTTCACCGAAAGTATAATCTTTTTTCACTCTTTCGATCAACGTAATTTAAGCGTGCCATGAAAGTTTATAGGTTCAAGTGTGCCATGAAATAAAAAATGTTGAAAAAGACTGTTCTAAAGCACAGGACCCAGAACAATGGTGTATCTCATCTGGGTCCAGGAGAGGGACCGCCATGACCAAGGGTGCTGGGTCACATCTAAAATAGTGTGGCACCTATCTTTATGGCTAATGCTCCAGAAACATGCCCTTTCACCACACACACCAATCTGGGTCTTGGAAATGATCTCTATAGTGAAAGGCAGGCTGTCCCCAGTCAGGGCCATAGTTGAATGTGGAAACTGGTTGTCAGGAAGCCACATGAGCATGGGTACTCTCTGGTATTGGACCCCTGGGTCCTAAGGGCCTTGCTAAGGGGCCAGCCCACATGATCAAGACAAGCCGCAATTGAGCCTTTGAAGCTGTAACAGCTGTTGTCACTACTGTGCCCATATTCCTCCAATACTCACTGTTGTAATCCTTGCTGATGATGTCACTCTGTGAATACCCCAAACTCCCCACCTGAAGAATGCTCTTCACTGGAGCATGAGTAGGCCAGAAATGTCAAGTGGTTGACTCCTCCAGGAGCAGTGCTCAGCCAGTGATGGGTAGAGCAGGAGGGTGAATGCCCCAGCTTCCTTGTCCCTCAGGTAGGATCATTTTGAGGTACAAACCCTAGCCCCCCTCCCAGAGGTGCCTGGTGGGATTGAATTGCCATTGTCCATAAGAGTAACCTGATCATCAATGGACCTTTAATCTGTTTCTTTCTCTTCTGTGTCATACTGATCCACTTCTCTACATGGATTTCCTGGGATATTTTCCTCAGATGTTGCCCTAATGAATTCCACGCACCCAAATCACTCCCTCAACATCTGTCTCTGGAATACACAACATAAAAAAGTCTTCTACGTCTGTTTTCAGTGATTTTGATTGCTTGTGGCATGTCAGGTACTGTTCTCTGCATTTTACTATCATCGTCTCAATTTTACAGATGAGGAAACCAATGCTCAGTGAAATCGAATAACCTCTCTGGGCTTTCCCAAGGAGAAAGTAGCAGAAACAGGATTTGAACCAAATGGTCAGACTCCAGAACCCAAATGATTGATGATTGAGCTCTAATTGTGTCATATGTCACTAGCGTGCCCATGCTTAGCTTGGGTTTAGATCCAAACAGAAGAGAGGTACAGGCTGTTTGGAATTAGGTTTGAGACCCTAATCTACCATTTTCTAGATGTCTGGCCCTCCATTCCCTTCCTTATACATTGGTGATAATAATAGCAGGGAAGTTAAATGACATGATACATGCACAGCGATTCCTCCCTTTCTAAGCACATGGGACATGTCCTGTATATATTAGCTGGCTTCCTGCCACCTCTCCTTTTCTTCATCAGCCCCCTTCCCTGGATTGACAGGGGAACAGGTAATGGCAGAAAACAATGGAACCTCAAAAGCCTGTTGTTTCCAGAAAGTATCTGGCTAATTTATTTCAAAAGGTTTTGCTTCTATGGAGTTTAATAGAGTTGATGAGTATTAAAGGAATCATTTAATCTTCATTTGAATGTGAGCAGTAAATGTGTTTTGGAGATTATATTCATTCCCCAATGACTCCATGTACTTTCCTATTCCTAAGCTGATTTTCATACATCAGAGCAAAGGGTTTCTGGCTCTGTGTAGGTGCTGGAATGAAATTCAGCACCCCAAGCAAGGTGGCAGAGTTTCCTTCTGGGTACAGGGCCACACCCACTGAGGGCCACAGTGCAGAAATTTGGCTCCTTCCTAAATAGATTCCTGTCCTAAGCTGTTCCCAAACACGTACATGATTTTGTGTCTCTGTAAAACAGGCTACCCAAGCATAGGGTTTGCCCCCCTTCTTGCAACCTGCTGGTTCCTCCACTTTGCTGCATCTGATGGAAGGTCGGCCCATCTACTCAATGTGAAGTTGCTGAGATCTGTCAGGGGAGGTATTTTTACCAAATGATTTTAATAGCTTGGAATCAGGTTCAACTCATGAAGAAGGAAAGAAAGGAAACTGTACTTGGTATCCAATGTGTACTACTAAATTTTTACATCCCATAAGCACATGGGATATGGTTGTAGCTGGGAGAATGTAAAGAATTTGTGTTCCCCTGCCAGGAACAATTCAGGACTTTGCTAGACCCAGGATTACCTGAGGGAGGAAGGGCTTGGGGCTTAGAGTTTCTTATCTATGCTAGGAAGAGAGTTTTGAATCAGGACAGAGTACGGATGGGTTAGTTATACAACAAGCACGCAGGGTGTGAAGGACAGTTGATCAAGGTGGCCAGAGGTTTCCAGGGCTGTTTTGAGAGCCTCCCACCTTCTCACATCAGGGTTCTCATCCTCACAAATGTCTTCTGCCATGTTCCCCGGGGCAGGCACTCAGCCATGTTTTGTCAGATGGGAACATGTTCTCAGAGAGGTTTACAAAACAGCGGAATTCCAGTCCTAGTAGGGATTAAAACCCAAACCTCCCTGTGGCCAAAGCCTGTGTTCTTTTTTCTGACATCACATCACCTGTTGGCCAGGCCTGAGAAGATTTGAAGTGTAAGGTCAGCTCCTGCACTCACATGTGGTTGACCGAGTCACTTATTCTGTTAGACACTCAGTTTCATTTGCAAAGTAGGGATGGTAATTCTGATTTACATACACTATAAGATTGTATATGCTTGTCACGAGGAATAAATGAGATAATACATATGTAAATGCTATTAAAAGCAGTTAAGTGCTATTCAAATATAATGCATTCCCATTGATCGGTGACTGTGATGATGATACCAATGGTGGTAATCATTATGTCACCAGAGACATTCAATAGAAAAACACTTTAAGTAGGGACACTCAGCAGCACAGGCTCTTTGGGAAGAAAGCCAGGGGATGTAGTGTTTGGGAGGCTGCTGTTGAGTAAGTAGAGAGATGAAGCCACATATCAGGGCAGTGTAGGTTGGAAAGAAATGTGGACGCATTCGAGTATTCTGGTGGTGAACTTAGACCAAGAAACAAGAAATAGGGCAGAAGCTGAAGGGTCAGAGGCCAGCAAGGCAGCAAAGGAGGAGCAGAGGGGAAGCTGGATGAGACCTGGCCCTGAGAGAAGTGAGATCTGAGTGTCTTCGTTAGCTGTCAGTTTTAGGTCAGAATTTTGAATAGTCAGTGAGCAGCCTTATGCCAAAACCATCTGGGCCTGCTCTGGGACAAGCCTCCAGCTGCAAGAATACATGGAGGTGGAGTCTTACAATATTTATGGACTTCAGATGCACGGTCTCTGGAGCTGCAGGAGGCAAAAGCACATTCCAGATGCATAAAGGCTGAGTTTCGGCACGTGAGGCACCACGGGAGGCTCTGGTTCAGACGGTCGCAGCCGAGGCTGGCTTGCCGCCGATGGAGGCGAGGAGTCCGGAAGCCTCAGAGCAAGCAGGTTTCAGGGCGAGCAGGCTCTAGAGTGACTCCTCATGTTGTTTTCTGGAGAAATCCGACAGACAGACCCTTACTTGAGGGATTTATTTAAGGGGGCCACATTAGCATTTTCCTGAGGGAGTGGATGTGTAGCGAGTGGCTCTCTCTCTCCTGTTAAAAGGTGAACTCCTCTGGGTGAGAGAAATAGGTTACCTTTGTTTTCAAATGTGCTAGAACTAATTCCTGCCCTTCATGGGCATTTGTTGCACAAGGGGTGGCTTGTTCTAAGTGGCTGGGGAGGCTCCAGTGCCTTTGGCCCCAGACCTTGGTCTCAAGCCTTTTGGCAGAGAGTTGACAAAGGAGTGACTGTGAGAAAGTATAAAAGGCCACAGTCTACTGAAACTGAAGGGGTAAAGGAGAGGGACGTTTGTCTTTTTTGAACCACCTGAGGATTCTCAGGTGTGACTTTGATCTGCCCATGACTCTGATAAGGAGTCCCTGTTCCAAACACATTGCCTATCCCCTTTCCTCACAAACCCTTCTCCAGTTGGAAGATGGCAAGGGCCCGGCAGAGACTGAGAGAGGGGTGCCAAGGGAACAGAAGTTGCACGTTTGGCAATTTAAGTCAACATCATCTTGTGGTGGGTGAAATGGAGATGAGAGGAGGACATCGGGGTGTCTGGTTCACTGCGAGCGTGATTCCTCCTCACCTCAGAAGGACGAAAGCACCCCAGGATGCCACCCTAAGTGAGGAGGAAGGATGGGATGTACCCTGAAAATGTGAGGACAGCCTTTCCCCATAAACTCAAGATATTTAGTGATCTCAATAGCAGGCCTTCTATGCGAGAAGGAGTGGAGCCCCAAAGAAACAAGTGATACTTTGAAACACTGAAAATATTTTGTCAGTAACCACAGGGAGTGGTTGCAACCAACGGTGATGCCACTGGACTCCTGAGAGTCATGAAGCTCAACATTTGCATTTGACCAACTTGGAGAATGAGGAGCAGAGAGACCCCCGTTCTCAAGCTTCTGGAATCCCGGCCATCTTTCCACTGTTACTATGTAATCTCTGCTTTGCAGGGTGCATTGGAAGATATGTATAGAGTACTACCCAGTAGCCATGATTCCAGTGTGTAACAACCTCATTAGTTGAATCCATCCAATGGCAATGACTTTAAGAAACTCTTGATGATGTTCTGTTGCTCGAGTCCACAGTCTGTGCATATTTCTCCCTCTCGGGGTCTGTTGCTCTGCTCCTACGGTATGCGATATAGAGCATCCTTCTAGTAAATTCCTTTTCATGCCAGAATTGAGCTCTGGTGCTTCTAATTAAAAAACCCTAACTTATATTCCCATTCGTGTTGTGTTCATTTATTCAATTATCGTGTATTCAGCACCACCATCTGCCAGGCACAGATATCATTCCAGGAAAAGCATAGCTGCTGCCTTCTAGGGCCTCAGAGTCTAATGGGAAAAAGATACAAGTAATAACGGCCACAGTAGAGTTATAAGGTAGGTGCCAGGGAAGCAGAGGAGGTACAAGTTGTTTAGACTTGTGGAGTCAGGGAGGGCTTCCAGAGGAAAGGATACTTGAGCTAAGTTTTGATGGATGGGTAGAGGCAGTCTGAACAGAGGAAGGAGGGAAGATGCCTTCCCCATGGCAGGACACCATTGTGTGAAGGCCTGGAGGTACACAGAAGCAGGACACATCTGAGGCCCTGCAAGCAGGTAATAAAACAGGTGTGGCAATTCCACAAGAGGAGCAGTTTAGAGAGGTTGGCAGGCAGGCGCCAGATCAAGATGTATACTGGTGATTAGCCAAAGAGGCTAAAGGTTCTCCCAGAGGAGACACTGAAAAGTTTTAAGCAAGGGATTCTTGGGTCGTGCCTGCCTTTCAGAAAGGTCCATCTGGCCATAACCACAGAGTGATTTGGGAGAGGCCTTAGTGGAGGAAGGAAGAGCACTCACACAGGGCACAAGGATGGGGGTCTTTCTTAACCAAGTTTCTTGCCACGGGAATAAGATTGCTAAGGTTCAGATCAAGGAGAGAGACATTTAAAAAATAGACCAGAATACACCCATCCAGATAGGGACATGAGAACAAAGGAAAAGCCAACTGGAGTCATTCTCTCTCACCTCCTACGTCTAATCTCATTATGTCATTTTTCTGGTTAAAATCTTTACCTGATTTCTCTTAGCTTAATCAAATAAAGCTTTTCTTCCCCTAATCTGGCCCTTAATAACCTTTGTGTTAGCAGGATCAGGGGCGAGGTTTATTTGTTTTCTCATAGTTTACTTGGAAATTTTTCAAACCTGAAAAAAAGTCAAAAGAATAGCATAATAAATAATTTTTACATTTCACATAGATGTACAAATTATTACTATTTTGCTCATGTACTTTCTCTCTCTCTCTCAATCTCTTTTTTTCTCTCTCTCCCTCCCTCTCCCTCTCTCTCTCTCAACATATGCATATTCACACAACAGATACATTTTTAACTGGACCATTTGTAAGTTGCAGACATCATGACGCCTCATCTCTAGATACACCAGTGTGTATCTCCAAAAAGCAAGGACATTCTCCTGCAAAAATGGGACTGTCCAAGCCATTTCACATTGATCCAATAATATTGTTGAATATGCAGTTCACATTTAAAATTCTCCAGCTGTCCCCAAGTATGTGCTTAATGGGTTTTTTTTTTTAATCTAAAACCCAAGGATCATGAATTGCATGTGGTAGATTTGTCTGTTTTGTCTCCTTTAATTTATAACAGCCCCCTCAGCCTTTCCCCCTAGTTCATGACACATTCTTTTCTGAGGCCGGGTCGGTTGCCTTGCAGAATGAAGCACATCTGAGTAAGGCTGATTGTTTCCTCATGATTGATTCGGGTTGCACATTTTGGGTGACGATTCTATGTAGGTGATGCTATATCCTTCCTGTTGTGTCCCGTCAGAAGATACATAATAGCTATTTGCCCCCATTATTAACCTGATCTGCTGAATTTGATCTCTCCACAATAAAGGCACCCTTCCCCTTTTGTAATTAATCAGAAATTGGGGAGTGATACTGTGGAACTATGTAAATATCTTGTTCCAAACATTTCACTCATTATCATCCACTTATGAGCTTTGCCTAAATCAATTATTCTACAGTTGGTTGCAAAACAGTGATTTCCTAAATCTGGCATTCTTTATACACATTAGCTGGCATTCATCTGTAAAGGAAAGATTTCCCTCCCTACTTCCACACCCTCTTCACCATTTTTTAAAAGGTATTACGCTGAACTGTTGGATTCTGATTTTTTTATATATATACAATGTGTTATAGTTTATTAATATTGTCATTCTTTTTGATGTTCTAATTTTTCCAAATTTGGCCAGTGAGATTCCTGTTGAGCAAATTATTGGGCCATTCTGGCACATCTACAGCTTTCTAAGTCATCTTTCAGTATCATCTGTTACTGTCTTGAAGGGCAGCATTTTGGAGGAAAGAGGATGAGGTTAGTTTTGTGTATGCTGCATTTGAATACCTCTATGATACTAGTGTCTAGTAGGTGGTTGTGCTTATACACAGAGAGAGACATCTTCATACATCTTCAGCTTGTTTCCAATGTATTTGAGAGATCTTTTCTCTTGGCACGCCAGGTGGCCCCTCTCAGCTATATTGCAACCGTGGAAGGGGAAATGTCAATTGTTGTACTATTGGCTATTGCTGCCACAGGAAGTAATCGGTTTGCCTATCAATAGTCTCCAAGAAAGATGTGAACAAGATGATCCACTAAGAGGGAGAAGAGAGAATTAGAGCTTCTATTTAGATTTATTTTATCTAATTTTGCATATTTTTATAATATATGTGCTTTGTAATATGGAGAAGAAATGGTACAGTATACCACTTATAAATAAATAGCTATGTGCACAGAAGGGTCTATGCCCAATTTTTTGAATGATAACATGAATAGAGATATTTGGAGAACTCTGATATAATTTTTGTTGAAGCTATAGTTTGAAAGGAATCATTTGGGACGTGTTTATAGAATAAGAAGAGCAGAGGGTCTTAAATGGAAGCTCCAACACTTTAGAAAGAGAAAAAGATTAGACACCAAAAAAGGATGATAAGAGAAAGCTAGACACGAAGCAGGAGCAAGATGTGGGAGAGTGCTGTCACTGATGCACATAAAATGATAGAACACCAGCAGTTCCATCTGCCAAAGAGAGACTAAAGAAGAGAGGCCAGAAATATGTCCAGTGGATAGGTCAGTGGCAGCCATCTTGTTGCTGACTGATCACAGTGGCCTAAGGAATGAATTTCAAGAAGGGTGTAGAAAGTGAGGACAAATCAAGAACTGTGGCTGTGAAAGGGAGATCAGATAACTCCTAGAATAGTGTGTGGAACCAGCTAACCTGATACTCACTTTAGCTGCTGTAACAAATATAACCCAGCCGTGAAGTAGGGATAACAATGGAATATAGCGTAGAGTTTTAAGAGAGCTGAAAAACAGGCTGAGGCTTTGACAGAAAGAGGCTGTAGAAGTCTGCCTTGATGTGGTTGAAAGAAGGGAGCAGCACAAGGGCACTTTGTGGCATGCATTTTCACAACACAGGGCCAGGCACAGAATATGTGTTCAGTCCATATTTGCTGAATGACACTGACCTTCAACTCTCCTCCACCATAGCTCGCCCAGTCTGATGTATTCCAGTGTTACCCCTTACATGACCTGAATTGTTCTGGAGCAAACCTGTCACAGAAGCTATTCTGTTTTTAGTACAGCCTGTCTTCTATTTGAGATTTTTTCTTGTCCCACTGAAGTGTTGTCCTATTCCAAGGCACACAGTCTTGTTCTGTGTTGTACTTGGCCCTTTCTTTCTTTCTTTTTTTTTTTATTTAAATGATAGCTGTATACATTAATGCAAACATGGGGTACAGTGTAGAGTTTTCATATACATTTTGAAATACTTTCATCAAGATGGTTCAAATAAATTTCATGTCATTTGCATAGTCATTGTGTCAAAACATTTACATTCTAGTTCTAGAAAAGTTCACTTGTACCCTTGTTAGACAGAAACATAGGTGGTCTTTCCGGTCACCCTCCCACCACCCAGCCACCCTTGTCCCCTCCCCTTCCCCACCCCCTCCCCATATTCTTGGGCTAGAATTGAGTTGTTTCTTTCATTTGAGAAGTATATATTAGTTTCATAGAAGGGCTGTGTACACTGGATATTTTTTCTTCCATTCCTGTGATACTTTGCTAAGAAGAACATTTTCCAGTTCCATCCATGTAAACATGAAGGAGGTAAAGTCTTCGTTTTTCTTTAGGGCTGCATAGTATTCCATG
>NW_003852553.1:1735818-1766756 GCF_000181295.1 Otolemur garnettii
TGTTGAATTCCTGAGTCATCTTTTGAATAATTTCTTGGGACATCTTTTGAATAATTTGTTGAGACATTTTTTCAATTCTTTCTTGAAATTCTAGCTCTTTCCTTTCTTCCATTCTATTAATCTTGTTTACTATCCACATTCTGAACTCAATTTCTTTCATCTCAGCCATCTCTTTATGGGTTAAATCTTCAGATACCTCTGCCATGTCCTTCCTTGGGGGGGGGTTGCTCTATTTTGGTTATTCCTACTACCAGAGTTTTTCCGCTGGCTCCGCCCCATGCTGAATTTACTCTGCTTGGCTAGGTGAGCTGGTAGGAGGAAGTTGGGTTGGGGGCTCTGGGAGTGATGTTTTGCTGGCCTGTTTGAGGAAAGGCTGGGACTAGTGTCTGTATCTTTTCCCCTAGAACTTTGCCAAAGATGCAAATATTGCTACGGTCTGAGAGCCTAGAGGTCTGCTTGTCTCTATCTTGTTTACAGTTGGTATCTGTTCTACCTTAGAAAATCAATTACTCTGGGTTAAGATCAGCTGTGGAGAAATAAGAGTGATTAAGTCACCCCTCCCTTTACTGGTGATGATCGGGAACAGAAAACCACACTGTCCCTCAACCACACCCCCAGGTTATCACTTTAGATAGTTCTCAGGTGATTGGCCCAGTTCAAATGATATGAGACAAGTGTCACAGTTAACACAATTCTCAGGTGGGGGAGTTCAAGAGGTCTCTGGCAACTGTACAGCACGGATCTTCTGGTAGCACAGGTATGGCCTGCTCTGGTGTTCTGTGGGGTCAGAGGGACCCGCCCAGCAAATAAAGTATTCTAGGGAGGTTGATGCCTCCTATTCCCCTTGTACCTTTGTCACACCCAGTCACTGGAGACCCCGGAGGGCTGTGACCTAGTTGCCCAATAAGCGAGTGTGGCAGGGCTCTGTATCTGCCAAAATCAAAGTAGAGCTAGTGCCAGCCCCACTCAGTTACTGCTCTTCGACCCCCACCAGCAAAGGAAACTGAGGCTTGACTATCTTAGGCACTCAGTGACAACTGGAGAATGTTCCACCTGAGGACAATTTTGGCCTGAGAAAAACCTGAGAGCATCAGAGATTCTCCCTCCACCACCAGTTAATTTGCCCAAATCAAGAGATCCAAACCTATTGACCTGGTCAGTACCCACTCCCTGGTTGGAAAAATCACAAGGTCTCTAGCAACTAATTAAAATTTCACATTCAATAAGAATTTGGAGGAATAGCGGATGAGAGCTGACTACAGCTAGCTTTCAACATAAACGTTAGTCCAGGGAGAGAGACAACTACCGGAAGAATCCAACGAAGCTGAAAGTGGGGAGCTGAACTGAGAGAAGAGATAGATAAACACACATCCTCCCCACCGAGGCAAACCGCGACTTCAAGAAAACAAATTCCAGGCTTAGATTGAACCAAAGCGGAATATTCTACAGCTCCCATTGAGTCCCTGAGGCTGATAGGCTTCAACTATCCCTGCTTGCTGGCCACAAAGAGTGGTCACTAAGTGGAGAAGGCATTGACATTACTGGGACTCTGTCAAGCACAAAAACCTGATGAACTCATTGACCTTACCTGGACTCTGGTAGACACAAAACCCTGACTCACTTGCCCATTGGATAGGACTGTGTTACAGAGTCTGGGTCAACAAAAACTATTGGTGGGGCTAACTGAGAATGAAGTTACCAGAGTCCAGCGGCGAAGGGTGAGTAAGGAGGGGGAAAGAGACTTCAGCCTCCTTACTCCAAATTATCTACTGAACAGGCCTTTCTGACTCCTCAGAGCATCAGAGCTAGCCACACTTATACCACCAGTACTTGGCCCTTTCCATGACTCCTCCCTTGAACAGAACTTTCACTGGCACTTGTGCTCCAGCCGCATTGGCTGCTCTCAGGAGCCTTGCTCTCCGCTAAATGATAATATGAAAATAACCTGAGCTATAAGGTGAAATTGCTAATGTGCTCACAGGGAATGAGCTCTGGCCCTGCCTCAGGTGAGAAGTCACAGAAAAGGCCCAGGTGTGTGGGTCAGAGAGGCTTCAGTTCTCTTCTGGGCTCTTCCACTTCCCACATGGAAGGCTTCAGGCAAGTGCTTAAGCCTACCAGAGCCAGTTTCCTCACCCTTAAAATGCAGACAATGATATAATAATATCACCCTATATTCCATTATTATCCCTACTTTACAGCGGGGTTAAATTTGTTATAGCAGCTAAAGTGACCATGTGCCAGCTGGTTACTCACACTCTTCCAGGATCTGACCTACGATATGAGACTATCTGTCCTGCAAGTTATTATGAGAATTAAATGAAGTAATCCTCAGAGAGTTCTCAGCATGTCATAGCAAACATGTTAATAAATTCATTCATTCACTAAATATGTACTCTGCTTGTATTTGGGGCCAGACATTATCCAGGCACTGAGGCTATGACAGTGTAAGGAAATAAAAGAAGAACAAACCCTTGCCCTCATGGACCTTGCATTCCAGTAAGAGAGAGGAAAAGTAGATAAATAAATGCATAATATGATGTCAGATAATAATAAATTCTATGAGGAAAAATAAAGGAGGTTGGGGCCTAGGGAATGAATGAGAGGGTGGCTTGAGATGGTGCTGGGGAAACCTTCCTGAGAAGGTGACTGGGAGTGGAGATGTAAACGAAGTATAGCCACAAGCTACATGATGTTCCAGGCAGAGGGAATAGCAAATGCCAAGGCTCTCCGGCAGGGACACTATTAAGGAGAGCATCTCCTGTGTGTGTGTGTGTGTGTGTGTGTGTGTGTGTGTGTGTGTTGGTGGGGAGAGGGAGTAACAAGAGATGAGATCAGAGAGATAGGCAGAGGCCAAATCCTTTGAGTTTTCTAGGCTATTGGAAGAACTTTTGGTTCAATTTTATTCTAAAAATGTTAGATACCACTGGAAGGTGAGAACAGAGAGAGAGAGAGAGAGAAAGATTTTAAAAAATGATTTCTCTCTGGCTGCTGTGTGGGTGATGGATTGTAGGGTGGGCAAAAATGGAGTGGGGATCAATGAGGAGGCTCTCCCAGGAATCCAGGCAGGGCATCCTGGTAACTGGCACCAAAACAGAAACCTTGTCATATCAGCATTTACTGATAATCCATAGAGTTGAATGGGAAAGAGCAGAATCAAAGATGATGCCAAAGCTTTTGGCCTCAATATTTCTTAAAATACTGGGCACATTGGACATAGATATAGATAGTAGCAGCAGCATTTTCCCATTCAACTCTCTTTAAGGACTAACTGGAACAGTCTTGAGAACATAAGAGTTCCAAGATCGTAATCAGGCTCAGTAGAAAAGTGGGAATTAACTGGTTGGCGCTTTCTGCCATGGGCACAGAAGTAGGGCTAAGGGGCTCATACACTGAATGGTTATCAACCTGGGCCTAGCACAGTGGTTCTCAAAGTGTGGTCCATGGACCAGCAGTCTCAACATCATCTGAGAACTTGTTAGAGATGCAAATTCTCAGGGTCCACCCCAAACTCATAGAGTTAGCAACTCTGGAAGTGGGTCCAGCACCCTGTTTTAGTGAGTCTTCCAGATTATCACTGGTCTAAGGTGTTTCTATGCTGATGGGCACCTAGAGAAGGCTGCAATGTCCCCCAGTATCGAATCATCAAGCTTCTGAGTCTCTACAGCAGTGATTTTCAATCCGTGTTCACTGGTGTGCTGTGAGAGGGTCTCAGATGTGCCACACATTTTTAAAGATCAACAATTAAGTTATTTTTGAAAGAAGTTCAAAGCACAGTAAGTATATTCTTTAAAAAAAATTTTTTTAGCAACATAAGTGTGCCATGCAAGTTTAACTTCACGTTCAAGTGTAGTGTGAGATAAGAAAGGTTGAAAAACACTGCTCTAAAAGATCTATGTGACAAGAGATCTCTTCTTGGGAAGGGAAAAGGAAGAAAAGAAGGAAAAGGAGAGGCTAGGAATCTAGAAAAGCTATTGTGCAGGGGTCCTCAAACTTTTTAAACAGAGGGCCAGTTCACCGTCCCTCAGACCATTGGAGGGAGGGCCAGACTGAGGGCCCTGGGACCAGTCGTCTGCTAAGGAGGACAGGCAGTGGAGGCAAAACCCGGCAGGCCAGATAAATGTCCTAGGCTGGCCACATGTGGCCCGGAGGGGGCCATAGTTTGAGGATGCCTGGTTTAGAGCAGCGGTTCTCAACTTGTGGGTCATGACCCCTTTTTAATAATGAAAATACACTGTGGCATTAGGAAGGTTGAGAACCACTGGTTTAGAGTGTCAGAGCCCTTGGAAATGGGCCTGAGAGCAGAGTGAAAAATCAGCCAGAGTAGAATCAGAACTTGGTCAATACAGCTTGGTTTCTGCTCGTATGTGTGTGCATGTGGAGGGGGGATGTGTTCACGTGCCTTTGCTTGGCCCCAGGATTTTAGGGAGATTTTATTTTTAAAATTCATATAACCTTCACAGCCGCCTGCATAATTAAAAGGAAAGGGCCTATTTATTTATGCTGGGGCTGGAATTATAAGGGGAGAATCTCCTGGAGGCTAGCCTCCGAGATCATGAATGGCAGCTTTGTGAGCCAGAGAACACGAGAAGGAAGATGGAACTTGAGGTAAGGATCCTCCTGGATCCCACAACCTGTTTTAAAGATATTCCTTCTGGAAAGTTCTCTGCTTTCGAAACTTAGAGGCATTAAGGCTTCATTTTAAGGGTACTTCCTAAGAGAAGGCCTGAAAGGTGGGGCTTTTAAGATTAGACTGGCCATATTTTGACAGCCTGCTTCTCCTCGCTCCGAGTGGCAGTTGCCAGGAGCAGCCTCCTCCGCTGGTGGGTGAGGCTGACCTTCTGGTCCTTAGCTTCCTTCGGTGGTCAACTGCAGGACTTCTGATTGGCTAACTCACTAGTTTCGGTTCTTTTGAGTAAGCACAAAATGTCTGCTCACGCTTGGATCCTGTGGCACTGAGGAGCACCTGGGGAAACATGAAGTCTGTGTTGTCTCTTAGCAGAAAACTGCCTTCTGATCCAAAGCTTTAAATGTGCAAGGGCTGAAGGCTGGGTCACCCTCTGTGCTCTGACCAGTGTCCCCGCAACCAACTTGGTGATCTTAAAATGCCCCCACTTCTCTTGAGGGTTCTCTCCCTCCTCTACCTTTGTGGCTGCTACGTGCCATTGTCAGTGCTCTCATCATGAGCGTTTTTCATTTCTCAGCCCATCTAACTTCTCCAAAGCATTTGGTACTGATGCCACCCTCCATTTTGAAAATTATTTTTCTAGGCTGGGCATGGTGACTCACGCCTATAATCCTGGCACTCTGGGAGGCCGAAGTGGGAGGATCACTTGAGCTCAGGAGTTCAAGACCAGCCTCAGCAAGAGTGAAACCTCATCTCTACTAAAAATAGACAAATTAGCTAGGCATTGTTGTGGGTGCCTGTTGTCCCAGCTACTCAGGAGGCAGGAGGATCACTTGAACCCAGGTGTCTGAGGTTACTGTGAGCAAGGCTAATGTCATGGTACGCTGCTACCCTGGGCAACAGAGTGAGACTCTGTCTCAAAAAAAGAAGAAAGTTATTTTCCCCTTTGTCACTGGTGACCTCCAAGCTGCTTGCTGGCTGCTAACAGGTTCCTCCCCTATGGCTATTTTTTTAACGGGTGTTCCTCAGGATTCTGTCCTGAGCCCTCTTTCCTCCTCTGATGGCTTTATCCACTCCCAGGATTTTAGTCACAATCTGCCCATGTTCTAATGTGTCCCAACTTCCACCCCTAGCCCAGATGCGGCTCCTGAGTTTCAAACCCTATGTTACCTGGAGCCCCACGGGCCTCTCAAATGTGGCATGTTGAATTTTGCTCATCGCCTGCACCTGGAAACCTGTTCCCAGCCTTTGTCTCTGATAACAGCGAATCACTCCACTATCCCTCCAGCCCCTCAAGCCTGAGCCTTGCACACCATCCCTGCCTCTGCTTCCTCCTCCACTTCCTATACCCAGTCACTCACCGAGTCTGTCAAGTCCACCTACAAATTATCTCCCGGATCCATGCTCCTCTCTCCAGCTCCACCCACCCTGGCACAGACTGCCAGCTTCTCCCTTCCGTTCCCATGCTCTCAGCCCAGCTATGCTGTGAGGGTCTCTTTTGCCTGCCAGTCTGCAATCATTCATTGGGCTACTTCCTCCCTCTGTGACATTTTGATCTTCTCTGTCTCATCACCATTCCCCTTTGCTGGCAAACGACTCTCCCTTCAAGTCTCAGCTTACATGGCACCATTTTTTTTCTTAAGAATCCTTCTCTGGTTTCTATGCCCTCATGGGCAAGACCAGAGTAGGTGCCCTGCTTTGAGCTCTCAGTGTACTATTATTGCCCCCTTTTTTTGCCTGGATTCCACTCCAGCCATATGTGTTTGGTCTACCTTATTCTCTCCAGCAGTGTCTGCACTCAGCAGAGTGTCTGGCACATAGGGGCACATGACAAGCCAGAGAAGCTACTTCCCAGCTCCGGGCCTGCTCCGGCGTTTAGAGTGAAGTGGGCTCAGAGACAGCCCCTATGTGTGAGCTCCTTCTGTGTGCTCTGTCTGGCATCAGTACGGGGCCGCGGGGGCAGGTGGCAGAAGCCTCAGCGAGAATGCACGGCACCCCTGCAAGCTCCCTTCACCTGGGAGTTGTCGCACTCAGGCTGTGGACTAGAAATCAGCCCCCACTGCCCAGCATATTATAAATGTACATGCATTGATGAAGAATGGTCCCATGTGGCTCCATTGTCTTCAGCCCATGGACGAAGTAGGAAAATGGCCCCTATTTCCACACCTTTGTCTATGGAGACTGGAACCTTCTTCTGCTTATTCCCTTAGGTTTGTAATTATTTCTTTATGTCTCTGTCACTTTGAGAGCTCTTTGAGGGCGGGACTACATTTTACTCATTTCTTAAGCTGGTGGTCCAGAGCCTGGAACAGACCAGGGGACTGTAAGAGTTTACTGAACAAGTATCCCAGGTATATACTGTGTTGTAATTGGACATAAGCCACGAGTGATAGTTATGAATTTCTGCCAGAGACCTTTTCTGATTCTGGGAGCCCTGGCCAGTGTGTTGTACATAGGATAGATGTCACAGGCTCCTTTCAGGGCATGCTGGTGCCACTAGATATGCAATAACAGGTTATGATGCAATATTACTGGGTCAAAGTGTGATGCAAGGGCCTCCCTGCAGTAGCCAGCAAGGAGGTGATATAAGAGGAGACAGCTGGACACCCCTGGACCAAGCTCAGGGCCTTAAGGTTCAATGCTTCTTGGAGTTTATCTGGGTGATGCTTTCTCTATGCATTTTGCAAAACTGTGTGTCTTGTCAAAAAGGAAGTCAAAGCCTTGGCCTTCTACCCTTCTCACAGTACTGGGACAGATTAGACTAGACCCAGAGATTGTCCTTTTGTTCTGCTAGAAGGTAACTGCAAAAGCGATGTGAAGTCAGGAAGGAAACTGCTCCCAAACATACCTCTCCCCACTCAGTCACAACCCTTGACCCAGGGATGCAACACTTTTTTCTCCCCCAAAGAAATGAGGTATCTTAGATTAGGTTCCCTGGGAAGTACAATTTGAGTCAGAAACAGGTATGCAGGAAGTTTGCTGGGAGCACCCCAGGAGCACACATGTTAGGGAGGGAGGGCAGCAGGTGAGGCAGAGGGAGAACTTAAACCAGTCACAGAGGCCCCAGTGGGCCTGTCAGGGACTCCAAAGCTGAGATGGCTTTGCAGAACTGACCCACAATCAGGGAAAGGGGCTGGGTCTTTATACCAGCCCCAGCTCCTGAAAAGGGGTGTGATTTCAGGCATACAAGTTCCTTTCAGCTGAGAACAGTTCTCAGAGGGAGACTCAGCAACAGATAGTGCTGGTGGCTAGGGACATTACTGGGAGAGGGCCCCTGGACATCCTGGCATCCACCACAGAAGTCTGACAACACAAATACACATGAGGAAAGCCACAAACTGTGATCAGTGGATCCCAAGAAGTTAATAACTGATACCAGCACTTTTTTTTTTGAAATAGAGTCTCACTCTGTGCTGTGGGCAGAGTGCTGTGGTGTCATAGCTCACAGCAACCTTAAACTCCGGGGCTCAAGCGATCCTCCTGCCTCAGCCTCCTGAGTAGCTGGAACTATAGGCACCTACCACAATGCCAGATTGTTTTTTTCTATTTTTGGTAGAGATGGGGTCTTGCTCTTGCTCAGGCTGGTCTTGAGCTCAGGTAATCCACCTGCCTTGGCCTCCCAGAGTGCTAGGATTACAGGTGTGAACCACCAGGCCTGGCCACCAGCATATTTCTTGATATGTTTGGATAAAGGTCATGGAAGGGGATTTGAGTTTGAGATGAACAGGACCAAGGTCAGGAAAGAGAAGAAGAGGATGCATGGAGGGGCAAGGAAGGGGCATCTGGATTCAGGTTGTGTAGACATGCCCTGGGGCTTCCCTGCTATGGAATCCTGCTAGCAGTTCCTGTGTTGAGTTGTGTAGGACCCGGGACTGCACTTTATCCTTGGTAGATGGTTATCTCTCTCAGCTCTCCCACTTGGCAAACCAGGAGTGGTGATGCCAACCTCATTTGGGGGCTTCAGTCTTTAGAGGGAAAAAGGCAAAGCATACTGTATCTATATTTGCAGGAGGGGACACATGGATGAAAACAAACTGTTAATTTGAAATAAGATATAAATCGTTATTAGAATCACAGAGGCTGGGATGGGTTCAGTTCAACCCACACATTTACAGATGAGAAAACAGACTCAGGGGAAACGACCAGCCCACGGTCTCCCAGTTCATCAGTGTCAAAGTCAACAATTGGGCCAAAGTTCCTGACCCCTGGTTCAGGGCTCATTCCTAACATTCAGCTTTTATAAATCTTTATGGAGATTCCTGTCTCCTTAAAAGTAACTTCAAACTCAGGCAGACTCCAGATTTTCTAAGCCAATTTTGTCTTATGCACCCCTGTCTGACAGAAGCTTCTGTCCTTTGCAGAGTTCTGCCACTGCTCACCAGTGCCAGTGGAAGGCCTGCCAGCCAGAGAGGCCTTGAAGACATTTGCATTTGGGTGAAAGGGGCTGATGGTCTTGGACTCACAGCTGAAGGTTTTCTGGGGTGGAAATTAAAGTGGCAGCAGGAAGCAGAATGCGACCTAATTAGCAGTTCGGTCTCCAAGGCTGACCTCCTTTCGGAAAAGCTGGCACTCATAGGAGCATAAAGCAGCTGTCGCCTCTTCCCTGCCTGGCCAGGTGGGCTCAGAGCGATGCCAGCCCAGCCATCACCCCATGCCAGATGCCCTCCTGGAAAGAAGTCTCGCCTTGCCCCCCAGAGCTCTCCAGCTATGGCTCCAAGCAGGGTTATGAAAACAAGCACGAAACCCTTTAAAAAAGGAGGGAAGGAAGGGAGAAGACAAAAGCCGTTCATATCTGAGAGGGGTGGAATTAATGACTTCAGTGGGGCTCAGGAGTGGGGGAGGGGAGCAGAGGGCGGTGCTGTGGGCAGTTGATGTGTTCTCCAGCGTCTCGCACCTGTTGTTGTCTTCTGTGACCACACGTGCAGGCAACCCTAGCAGCTCCAGCTAAACAGGCGAGGAGTGTAATTAATCCATTGTTTAGCATTATTGGAGCTCACTGCTGTGCCGATTCTTCCTGGCAGTTCTCCCAGCCAGATGGTGGTGATGGAGGCAGTGGCTTAGCCACAAGGAGGGAGTTGGAAGGATTGAGACGTCAGGTCCAGGGAAGGGCAACTACTTATTTTAAAAGGCTCAAGCCTAGGGGTGAGGGGAGGACAGTGCTCAGCTCTCTTCCCTGGCTGGGCGCTTCTCACTGCTAGGGAGTAATGTTTATCTGGCTCCTGCCGAGAAAGCCCATTTTCTGCCTTGATCTTCCAAAGTTGGCTGAGCTGTGAGCACAGCGTGGATGACATTTGCCCAGAGACTCAGGCCTGGTGTGTGGCTCAAACTGGGCTGCTTCCTACAGCTTAGACTCTCATCTGATATGGCCAGCAGCTTTCACCTGACGTAAATGACCCAGGATCAACCTAGGCAAGGATTTTAGCAGCCTCCTCAGGGAGCAGAGCCAAGACTTTCACAGCTCTTACTAAGTGCCAGGCCCTATTCTAAGTACTATATTATCATCTCGTTGAATCTTCATGACAACCCCATGAGATAGCTGCTGGTGTTATCCCTGTTTTATAGGTGGGGTCAGGGAGGAACAGAAAGTCTAAGAAATTTACCCACAGATACACAGTTAATAAGAAGCAGAGGTGAGATTTGATCAAAGCCTGGCTCCTAGACCCTGTGTGTCCAACTGTTGCACTTTATAGCCTCTTCCTGAAATTCTGCTTCTCAGTTCATATGCCTAGCACAGTCGGGCATGAAGAACTTTACTTGGCATTTCACTTCCTAAATTCACCTGCCAAGGGACATTTCCATTTTTGTGCTATAAATTCACATCATTCAGTAGAGGGGATTTGCTATCTTTTTTATTTATTTAGTGACAGAGTCTCAAGCTGTTGCCCTGGGTAGAGGGCTGTTGCGTCATAGCTCACAGCAACCTCCAACTTGGGCTCAAGTGATCCTCTCACCTCAGTTTTTCTATTTTTAGTAGAGATGGGGGGTCTCACTTTTGTTCAGGCTGGTCTCAAACCCATGAGCTCAGGGCACTCCACCTACCTCCCTGAGTGCTAGGATTACAGGTGTGAGCCTCTGTACCTGGCCTGCTGTCTCCTTTTTAAAAGTGTTAAGCATAACTCTCATGATTGATCTGTTTGGGAAATAGCGGACATAGGGGGTTACTTCAGCTTAGTGGTTTCCAGTGTAGGTGCGGAGAACAGGTGCCATGGAGGTTAGCAGTACCAATTCTTAGACTCCTTGAGCCTCCCAGATTTCTGGTGTTCCATCCCCTGTCTGGGTTGCATCACTTCCTCTGTGTAGTGAATACCATAGGACTCTTACGTCCGTGTGCCTCTTTACTCTGTGCTGGTGCCTACAGCTGGGAAGGCCAATGCAGCCCTGTGCATCCCAACTGCAGCACCAGGCTGAGGCAGGTTAGCAGGGCCCACTGGCTCTCAGATACAAGGAGCAGAGGAAGGCAGGCTGAAGAACTGGCTAAGGGATCGTGAGGCAGCCCCAATGACTGCCACGACTCAATTGGACACTTACAGGATTGCCAGGGCTGGGTCCTGTCGACTTCTTACTTGAACGCGTGCAGAAGTCCATCTGAGACAGTGAGAAAGGTTTTTTGTTCCACTGAACTCAAGTGGACAGTGGATAGTGCTTTCCTTTCCTCTAATCGCTGGGGACACATTCCTGGAACTTGACATTGTCAAGGAATAAACCAAGGACCGTCTAAGCTTAAATATATATGGAGGGTGCCAAAAACATGTATACACATTTTAAGAAAGGAAAAAATAGTATTCATCTTTTTTTTTGAGACACTATGTCACTCTCAGTAGAGTGCTGTGGCATCCCAGCTCACAGCAACCTCAAACTCTTGGACTCAAGTGATTCTCTTGCCTCAGCCTCCCCGGTAACTGGAACTACAGGCACCCACTACAATGCCCAGCTATTTTTTGTTGCAGTTGTCATTGTAGTTTAGCTGGCTCAGGCTGGGTTTGAACCCTCCAGCCTAGGTGCATGTGTCTGGTGCCATAACCACTGTATTATAGGCACCAAGCCTTAATTTTTTTTTTTTTTGTAGACACAGAGTCTCACTCTATCACCCGTGGCGTCACACAGTTCACAGCAACCTCCAACTCCTGGGCTTAGGCAATGCTCTTGCCTCAACCTCCTGAGTAGCTGGGACCACAAGCACCCACCACAGTGCCCAGCTATTTTCTTGTTGCAGTTTGGCTGGGGCCAGGTTTGAACCCACCACCCTCAGTATATGGGGCTGGCGCCCTGCCCACTGAGCCACAGGTGCCGCCCAATTTTTAATGCTGAAGTCATGTTTGACTTCTGCAATTACAAGAGATATAAGATACAATATACAAGATAACAAATGTTATTTGTATATATTAAGTATTACAATCTTAATACAGTGTTTTCCTTTTCTTAAAATGTGTATACATTTTTTGGCTCCCTCTGTATATATGCAAAACCTAGTCTATTAGCCTGCCAGGCAAGGAAACATACAGGCCCATGAAGAGTGTTTCTCTGAGGGAACTAGCCAGGGGGTTTTAAGTGCTAGATAAAAAAAACAAACTCTTGTTGTTTATGTTAATTAGAGATCAAAAGCTAGCTCTGGGGACCAAATGGGAGATTCCAAAGCTTGGTATACAGTTAGTTAAAACAAGTCCAATGGTTCATTGGTTAGGAAAGTGTCTCCAGTTAGGTCTGGTGAAGACTGGCATCTCAGGTTCTTTTATTGTAAGGCATTCAGTTTTGATACCTCCTAGCAAAGTGTTGCTGTAAATGAACAATTGTCCTTTTATAACTTGCTGAGGTTGTATGTGCTATAGGCCTGTCAAGCCCTAAGTCTGTTCCCTGAGGTCACTTTGAGCCCCTCTGGGCTGGGGCAGCCACCAGCAGCAAGGGAAGCAGCTGCTAGTCTCCTAAGGTCCAGGTTGGTGATCCTTCTTTCACTAGGCAAAATAAAGCAAATAATAGGCCTGGAGGGCAGAATTTAAGGAGGCACAAACTTTCAGGGTCGTATAAGAGTAGAGTCAGCCCCTGAGAGTGAGTGTCTCCTTAAATATTCCATCAGCCTCAGCCTAGTCCTGCTGCCTTCCATGCTATAAGGAAGGACATTTTTCAGTGTTGATCTTGCTATAAAACATTCTCCTTGGATGAATTATGATTGCATTTGCTCCAGTTAAACGATACTTCCAATTGCTCTTGTCTCCCCCAAGCTAGAAACAGATAGGGTGTGTTTTCTGGCACCCAGAAGGGAAAATGGGAAGGAATGACTCTCAGAATATATCAACTCTTGATCCGGGCCTGACTAATTCTACAGATGTTACCCGTGTGGCCAGACCACAGTGGCA
This sequence comes from Otolemur garnettii, assembly GCF_000181295.1. Classification (NCBI taxonomy): domain Eukaryota; kingdom Metazoa; phylum Chordata; class Mammalia; order Primates; family Galagidae; genus Otolemur; species Otolemur garnettii. The sequence continues at coordinate 1,748,794 of NW_003852553.1, forward strand.
CACAACCATCCCATTCCAAAGCTGTACTTAACGTTCTCTCACTGTTTCTTCAGGCCAGAGACATTTTGTTTCAAGAGATATTTATTTGACATTACAGGCCACATGGAAATTACTCATATCAGATCTTATCCATGGAATTCTTTTTGGCTGGCCATTCAGCAAAATACGCGCAGGAGAATGGCTTCCTGATTCCAGTTCCGCCAGTATGGCTCTTCCTACAATTTTCTAGAAAGGTATTTGAGTCCAATCCCAAATACACTGATTTTCAAATAAACATGGGCCTCTGGGAGCCTCCACATGCAGCTGAGTCACTCATGCCCCTGACACTGGGGTGAATTGGGCCTCAACCATCCTGTAAGATAAAACTCTGTTTTATTTTTAACAATCTCTTTTGAAGGCAAGCTGTCATTTATGGCATGTTCAAGGATTACCCCCTCAACATGTTGAACCAAGGCTGTTGCATGACGGCATTATCATCTCTGAAAGAATGAGAAGTTCTTTCTGTGTAATTTAAATTGCCCCTGTTAGTGTATCTTGTCTTGTGGCTATTTTCAGCAGTTTCATCTTGTCCTGTCCTTCAAAGGCACAGGGAGGAGCCAGCCACTAACTGCTTAGTAATAATCTTTCATGTACAGCATATGAGAGGTAGACACATAACCAAGCCTAAGGTTAATGCAAGAATTACATTCCAGTTTATGCAGGGACCTCGAGAAGTTTTGTTGCTGCATTCCCTGCCCACCCCCCCAAACACACATACACATGACTAAGCTTATGAAGTCAGTTCAGGATGAGCTTTAAGCCCAAATTCACTTTCTTTGGGATTTGTCACTCAAACTCCTATTCATTTTATTTCAAAATATTAAGGGAGTACAAATGTTGTAGATGCCCATCACCTAAATAATGTCCCTAGAACCATAGGTAGATTTTTTTTCTCCTCCCTCCTCTCCCCTTCTCCCTCCATGGTTAATTTCCTCTGAGTTTTACTTCTCTCTGTGCACATGTGTGACTGTTGGTTAGTTCCAATTTAATAGTGTGTACATGTGGTATATGTTTTTCCATTCTTAAGATACTTCATTTAGAAGAATCATCTCCAGTTCCATCCAGATCGTTGAAAAAAGTATTAATTCATCTTTTTAATGGATAATACTACTGAATTAATAAAGGTATTAATTCATTTTTTTAATAGATAAATGCCACTATAAAATAGTATTATTTATCCAATTATTATTATTATTTATCCAATGTTATTTATTGTAAATTAAGCTGTGATAAACAGTCTAGTGCAAATGTCCTTATAATAAAATACTATAAAAATAGTATTATTTATCCATTAAAAAGATGAATTAATAGCACATTTTATTAATCCATTCAAAAATTGATGGCACTTGGGTTGATTCCACATCTTTCAATTGTGAATTGTGCTACAATAAACATTTGAGTGCAAGTGTCTTTTTGATGAAAAGCTTTCTGGATCAAATAGTAGTTCTACTTTTAGTTATTTGAGGAATATTCATGTTGTTTCCCACAGAGGTTGTACTAATTCGCAATTCCATCAACAGCATATAAGTGTTCCTTTCTGCATCCACACCAGTTTTGGGACTTTTTAATAAAAGCCATTCTAACTGGGATAAGGTGATATCTCATTGTGTATATGTATTTATTTATTTATTTATTGTTTGGTATTCATTGAGGGTATGAAGACTTAGGTTACACTGATTGCATTTGTTAGGTGCTCCCAAGAGGTGTGCCATACACTGTGACCCCCCGCCCCTCTTCCTCTGCCCATCTCCCCAATCCCTCATTCCCCTACCCCCCACTATGTATTAAATCATCTACTCCCTTCAAACTAGAATTGAGTACATTGGATCCTTTCTTCTCCACTTTTGTGATGCTTTACTAAGCAGAATGTGTTCCAACTCAATCCAGGTTTAATAGAAAAGATGTAAAGTCTCCATCTTTTTAATGGCTAAATACTATTCCATGATGTGCATATACCACAGCTTGTTAATCCATTCCTAGGTTGGTGGGTATTTAGGCCATTTCCACATTTTGGGGATTGTAAGTTCAGCTGTGATAAACAATCTAGTGCTAATGTCTTTACGATAAAATCATTTTTTTTCTTCTGGGTAGATACCTAGTAATGGGATTGCAGGATCAAATGGGAAGTCTGATTTGAGTTCTTTGAAGGTTTTCCATACTTCCTTCCAAAAAGGTTGCAAGAGTTTGCAGTCCCACCAATAGTGCAATTTGTTTTTTTGACTCTTTGCTTTAATGTTATTAACATTTAGAAATGCTACTGATTTATGTACATTGATTTTATATCCTGAGATTTTACTGAATTTATTTATCAATTCCCAGAGACTCTTGTTAGAATTTTTGGGGTCTTCTAGATATAAGATCATATTGTCAGCAAAGAGTGATGATTTGACCTTCTCTTTCCCAACTCAGATACCTTTCATATTCTCTCTTGTCTGATTGCTCTGATTAGGACTTCTAGAGCTATGTTAAATAGCTGTGGTGACAGTGGACATCTTTATCTTGTTTCAGTTCTTAGGGGGCATACTTTCAACTTTTCTCCATTCAGTATGATGTTGGCTATGGGTTTGTCATACTACATATATGGCTTTTATAGTTCTGAGATATGTCCTTTCTATGTCTTACCTGTTAAGGGGTTTTATCATGAGAAAGTGCTAGATCTTGTTGAATGTTTTTTATGTATTTCTATTAAGATGATCATATGGTCTTTTATTTGCTTTTGTTTTTGTGGTGAATCTCATTCATCGATTTAAATATGTTGAACCATCCCTGCATTTCTGGGATGAAGCCTACTTGGTCCTGGTGGATTTTTTTTTTTTTTAGCACTGTTGTATTCTGTTTGCTAGTATTTTATTGAGGCTTTTTGAATCTATATTCATAAGGAATATTGGTCTGTAATTTTTCTTCTTTTTTGTTATGTCCTCCCATGGCTTTGGTATAAAGGCAATACTTGCTTCATAGAATGAGTTGGAAAGAATTTCATCCTTTTCAATATTATGGAGTAATTTCTATATTATGGGTACCAGGACTTTTTTATAGGTCTGATAGAATTTGGCTGTGAATCCATCTGCTCCACTTCACTTTTTTGTTGTTGTTGGGAGGGTTTTTTATTACTGTTTCTATCTCACTATTTCTTATTTGGCTGTTCAGGAGTTCTATTTCTTCCTGGTTGCATCTTGGGAGGTTGTTTCTTATACTTTCCCTACTTCATGTGCATATAGATTTACATAATTTTCATGGATGATGTTTAGTATTTCTGCAGTATCACCTTTTTTTATTTCTGATTGACCTTATTTGAGTTCTTTCTCTATATTCTTGGTTAAAGTCATGAGAGGTCTGTTGATTTTATCTTTCCAAAGAACCAACTTTTTGTCCTATCTGTCCTTCATAATTTTTTCCCCAAATTCATTTAGTTCTCTGCTGTCCTTTGTTATTCATTTTCTTCTCCTGGCTTTTTGTTTGGTTTGTTTTTCCTTTTCTAGGTCTTTGAGGTGTGACATTAGGTTGTTAGTTTGTGATCGTTCTGTCTTTTTGATGTAGACATTTAAGTCCACAAATTTTCCCCTGAGGAATGCTTTTATTGTGTCCTATAGCTTTTGATAGCTTGTGTTCTTATTGTCATTTAGTTCACATAATTGTTTTATTTCTATCTTAATTTTTTTTCTTGACAAAATAATTATTCAGCAACAGGTTGTTTCATTTCAATGACTTTGTGTAGGTTTGAATATTTCTTTTGTAATTCATTTCTAGTTTTATTCCACTGTGATCAAAGAAAGTACATGGTATGATTTCAATTTTTTTTTGATTTCTTGAGTGAGACCTGTTTTGTGGCCTAAGATATGATCAATCTTGGAGAATGGCCCACATGATGCAGAGAAGAATGTGTATTCTGCAGTTTGGGGGTGGAATGTTTTGTGAAAATCTATTAGGTCCATTTGATTTACAGTTGGTTTAATCTCATTGCTTATTTATTTTCTGCTTTGATGATTTGTTGAACTCTGACAGTAGAGTGTTGAGGTTCCTGGCAATTACAGTGGTGTTATTTATTTCTTTGCTCAGCTCTTGTAAAATTTGCTTTATGTATCTGGGAGCTCCTATGTTGGGCACATATATATTTAGGATTTTTATGTCTTCTTTTTGAATTGATCCCTTTATTGTTATATACTGATCCTCTTCCTTTACCTTTGTTGGTTTAAAGCCAATTTTATCTGATATAAAAATGACCATATCTGCTCTCTTTTGAATTCCATTTGTGTGGATTTTTTTTTAATACTTTCACATTGAGGCTGTATATGTTCTTGTGGTTTAGATGTATATTTCCTGGAGACAGAAGATACTTGGGTTGTGTTTTTTATCCATTTAGTTGGCCTATGTTTTTTGAGAGGAGCATTTATTCCATTAACATTAATTGATAGCTTTGCTACATGGGATGTTGGTCTATTTATCTGGTTCAGTCATCCCTTATTTCTTTGTTTTACCACTTGTTCAATTGTTTTATAGGAGTTGTGAGTTTGGGGTTTTTTGGGGGGGGTGTTGGAGGCTTTTTTGTTTTGTTTTTTAGGTGAACTTAAACCTAGTGGGTATCTGTTGTACTGATTTGTGTATAGTGAGTGCTGTTCTGAGTATTTTGTGTAGAACAAGTCATGGAAAATTTCCTCAGTGATTGCTTCTCTGGAAAAGACTTAATTTCTCCATCAATTGTGCAATTCAGTTTTGCAGGATACAAAATTATAGGCTGGAGGTTGTTCTGTATAAGTCAATTGAAGATAGGGCACCAATCCCTTCTGGGTTTTAAGATTTCCACTGAGAAGTCTGCAGTTAGGCTGATGGGTTTTCCTTTGTCAGTTAATTTGATATTTTTTCTTGATGCTTGCAGAATTTTCTCCTTCATTTTGCTTATGGCCAGATTGATGCTCATGTTTATTAGAGATGACCTAATTGCTATGTATCTTCTCAGTGTTCAATTCTCATCTTTTATCTGTATATCTGGTAATACCAGGGAAGTTTAACTCAATAATTTCCCCACATAAGTTTTTCACACTTTTAGCTCTTTTTTTCTTCTTCCTCAGGAATACCTATAATTCAAATAGTAGTTCACTTCACATAGTCTCGTATCTCTCTCAGTGATTGCTCAAACTATTTTATACTCTTTTCTGCATCTTTTAATGACTTGCTTATCTCAAAGCCTTATCTTTAAGCTCTGATATTTTACTTCTTTTAATGACTTGCTTATCTTAAAGCCTTATCTTTAAGCTCTGATATTTTACTTCTCCTTGGTTTAGCCTGTTACTAAAGCTTTTGTCTGTATTTTGAAGTTCCCTGAAAGACTCTTTCATTTCTTTAAGTTCTATTATATCCTTTCTTATATTGCCTAGCTCACTAATCACTTTTTTCATTTTTCTCATTGATTTCTTGAAATATTTTATCAGCTTATTTTTGTTGGTTTTCAACTTTCTCCTTAATTACAATCACCTTGTTTTGCATGCATATTCTGAATTCTATTTCTGTCATTTTGGCAATTTGCTTGCGGGTAGAGTCTACTACTATAGCTTCATTGTGTTCTCTTGGGGATGTTGAACTAATTTATTTTTCCATGTTGCCAGCGTTCTTTTGCTGGTTTCTTCTCTGACTTCTCTTCTTTCAGCTCTGTGTTAATAGGTATGCAGGGCACATGTTTTCCTTGGCTGGGGACTCTGTCAAATCAAGTTCAGGAGTGATGGCTGCCTAGGATTGGTGGGACCTGAGTGAAATGTTGGGCCGCAGGGAGGTTTTGCTGGCTCAGCAGGAGTAGTAGGGGCTCAGTTGTGGGGACTTGGAGTCCAGAAATAACTCTAGAATCTTAGAAGTGTAGTTGTAGGCCTGGTGGTGTCCTTGGAGCTGCATAGGCAGATCCTCAGTCTCAGACACAGTGAGAGCTTCAGAGATGGCTCTGGGATTTAGGGGGCAGAGCTGACCATATGGAGGGGCTGTTTCACCATCATTGGGACTGCTGATGCTGAGACACACAAGCAGGAGTTTCTCTCAGCAGGCCAGGTTTTGTATAGGCAGGCCAAAGCTTCTGGTCAGCCAGGGTTCTACACCTAAGACCCACTGAAGAAGTTACCCCAAGCTACCCAACTGGTGCCTGTTGTGTCTGGGGACCCTCCTCTGTTCAGCTTCCATGCCAGGGAAGTGCCAGGGAGGAATTGTGCTCAGCCCCTAGTTACAGGGCACAACATGGGGGAGTATTTGTTCCCTAAAGAAGCAGAGATCATGCAAAGGATACTGCTAGAAGGTCGGGTCCTAACTGGACCTGGCTCTGTGTGCTAGAGCAACCAGGGTGGTGTCAGGTGCCAAAACCTGGGATTGGCAATCACCAAATCTGTGTTGCACTTGTGCTCCAGTGGACTAGTTCTTCACAGACTCTGAGCAGCTCCCTGGTTAATCCTTAGGTCTTCAGTGGAGAGGGGAAATCCCTCATAGATTGAGTTGCCTGGAACTTCTGTTTCTCTCTTAAAAATCAGTATCTCCTCAGGTTGCTTCTATCTTTCTGTCTTCACCTCTTCCTAGCAATGTGAATGGTATTGAAATTCCCAATTTAATCTCTGAGATGGTGGGAGATGCTTATAAGAATCAGCCATGCCCTGTTTGATTGAGTTGGGAGATGCTGTAATGAGCTATCAAGTTGTTCTCCCTGTTATTCGTTGACACTTGTAAGAGAAAGCCAGCTGCAGAGATGTTCTTTTGTGCCTGCAATAAACTACAGTCCCTCACGTGGCACACTTTAATGCCCCAGGCTTTGGGAAGGGGAGCTGTAGCTCCCAGGGGAGTTGCTTGATCTCCACCAAAACAGAGGTTGATGTAGGAGCAAGGCTGTGTATGGTTAAGTTGTGAGAGCCTAGAAGGCTTTGCAAAGCCTCTGTAGGAGGTAGTTTTCGGGCCACTAGGGGAAGCCATTAGGAAGAGGGTCAAAGCAGGCTCTCTAGACCAGGAAAGCTGTGCTTGAGGAAAGGGGCCACAGTTTCCCTACTGGCTGTGGGGAGTGAGCTCCACTCCTCGTTACCCCTGCCTTCGGGCATCTTCCCCACTGGGGAGACATTCTAGTCCAACAGTGGGGCTTTCTTATGGGTGGGGGATGGATGCTCCCCTAGATCACTGCATCTCAGACCCCCACAGTATTCTCCTATCACTTCTGCCTTGTGAGCTCTATTGCCTCCAGAGTCCAACTCTGAAACATCCTCCCTGTGTCTCCCAGCAATGCACTTGAATCCTAGGGGCACAAGATCTGGCCTGCACATGTGACTCACTGACATGCATCTCTGCAAAACAATGGTGGTCAGGGAGCTCTCAGATCCCCAGGTTCACTGCAGTTCCTCCAGGGGAAAGGCATGAGCCCCAGTCTCTGTGGAATCCTTAGACTGGAGGACATGACAGTTGGAGAGAGGTGGCCACTTGCCAAATTCTCAGCTCAAACTACTCTCCTGGTTGCAATGGGCAGGGGAGGATAAGGGTCTTAGCAGAAGAAAGCCATCTTTCCGGCCTCTTGGGTCACTATCCCTGGAGGTGAGCCTCCCACAGAATGTCCAAGCTCTGGGATCATGCAAATTCTCCCCCCAATTTCATAGCCTCCGTGGTACTTGGGCTTCTGGGGGTGGAAAAGCTTACAGGTAATTTGGTCCATTGCTGATAACTGAAGAAATGTGGAAGAGAGAAAGGGAACCCCCCCTTATCCCTTCAGTGGGCTCTGAGCCTCCCTGACTTTGATTGTCACTGATATCATTTTTTCCTTTTATCCTTTTCCTTCTCTGCTTTGCAGTTGTCCTCCAAGAGGTCCCTGGCAGGCTCCAACATATCTGTCTGTGACCTGCACCTGAGCTGCTTCCCCTCTCTGCTCTCCCTTGTCTGAAACTCTTTCTTCCCTCCCAGATGGTCCAGCAAGTGATGTCTCTAGTCAGCCATCTTGCCCCCTTTAGGCTTCTATATTAAATTCACCTTGGGGTCTATGGCAAATTTTATGAAATGTTACTTTTTTCTTTACGGCTAGCATAAACATTTATTATACATCCTGTGATATATGTTTCCAGGAAGTAAGAAAATACTGTTGTGGAAAGATACGATTCCCAACTGGTTTGAAATATAGACAAATAGCATGTTTTAGAAAGGGGCCAGGACTTTAATGGAAAAAAAGTAGTTATCAGATTTTTTTTTCCTTGTCTTTCTCTGCCTTCTCTTCTGGCACCAGTTAAAGGAACATTTCTCATTCCTTCTCCCCATGCACACAAAAGATGATACCTGATATGAAATGCTGTCAAATCCTGCTTCATTAAAGCCCACAAAAGCTAATTCACAGCTCCCCTCACACTGCCCTAAAATGGGAACAAAGAAGCAGAATAATGTCAAAATAGAACACAAAGGAAAAGAGTTTGTCCTCTGGGCCCACGAGATGAAAGATTTCAAGAGTCATCTGTGAATGCTGAGCTGGGCCAGTGTTTCTAGGGCTTATTTCATAGATGATGGGGGATTGGCAGGCAGGGCAACTAGTGTAAATGCAGCAGGAATACCATGAGGGTCCTGGCACAAGGGCCACAGCAAAGCTCTTGTCATTGATTCAGTCACAGACAGCAAGAAGGATTGTTTACTTCAGGACAGGGACAGGTAAACAATCAGGAAATATAGCCTTCATACTCACTTACTGTGCAATAGAATACCCTTGAAGAGAACAGGTCTGGGGCATGAATTTGGTTGGACTACCCTGGTTGGGGGCCCCAGGAAATAAGACGATTTTGACGGGTGTGTTGAGTTCTTAAAGGGAAATAACTGTAAGAAAAAGCAAGTCATATAAAAAGCTTTACCCCTGCTAGCACCATGAACCACCACGAGCACAAGCCACTTGGCTTTGTGGCTTAATAGGGTCCAGTAAATCACAAATGGGGAAAATGTATTCCTCCAGGACAAAGTAAGGTCCCTGGAAATGTGAGAGGGCAAATTCAGAGCAACCTAGGTGGCATCACTGTGAAATGGCAGAGCTAGGACTTGAATCTAGCACCGTGGGATGCAATGATATGCCACTATTGGTCAAAGCAGTGATAGAACATAACCCAGACCCTTCCTGCCATCCCACACTGCCTCTTCACATAAGCTCCTGACATCCCCTGCACCCTCCTTCACTCTTCTGTCATTCTATATGTAAAACCAGTTGCTGGATGCCATCACTGGGCCTTGGGAAGAGAGAAATAGTGAGAGGTGAACAGCCGCTGGGATCACACCCTCGTTGGTTGGCAAGTGAGATTGTATCTTACTTTGGTTACCCCAAAGGAGAGGCAAGTACTTGAGAATGAAGTTTGTTTGGGAGGGCATTCCAAAGAACAGGAGTGAGGGAGTGTGGAGTATGAGGCAGAGATAGAGAAAATGTCAATACAAAAATACATTATTGAGGCCCTTTTCTGCCAGGACCTCTTCCAGAATGCCTTCCAAAGATGCCCATCTGAAAGATAGGAGGAAGGAGCCAGCTTTTGCTCCCCACTGGTTGATAAGAAGTTTACAAGAGGTTTCTCCTGCATGTTTTGACATTTCTGAAATCCGCTGCTGGACATGCAGTATCCTGGTCTCATGAGTGACCTGGGGCAGAGAACAAAAGCATGGTGTTTACTCAGAGTGAGACAGGTAAGCTAAGCCTAAGCTCACACTGAACTGTCCCTACCAGTCAGCTGTGGAATCAGAGTAATGATCAATAGAATGCATGACAGGGCACCAGACACATCTACTACAGGATGTGAGTCTGCTGAGGGGTAAGAGGACAAGAAGATAGTGTACTACCATAGGGGAACCAAAAAGTGAAGGGAACTTGGACAAAAGCTCTCTCAGAAAATAAGCTTATCTAGGATTACTCCAACTGACAGAAGTAAGGAGGCTTAAAAGAAGTTAGAAAGGGTTACTAGGAGTTAGGTGGGGGTGTATAGTCAGAAAAAAAGAGCAGAAATCCTTCTGGATACACACGCCCTGTGCATTAGAGAGCACTCGATACCTGAACCAGCAGAGTCCTCAACATGGGGTCATAAAGGAGGTGAGACCACACTATAATGAGATCTGGTTGTAACATTAATAAACCTCTGTGGCAGGGACCAGGGTAGCCTATGTGGTATTGATTTCAGAGCTACAGCAAAGTCAAGCTTTTGTGAGGGCATTTCGAAAGCTTGGAGTGCTGGAAACGGGGATGAATTGGACTGGAATCATGATTAGATTTTAGAGCTATGTGCCCTACAAAGCCAGGGTCTAGGCATTGCTACTTCAGCTTGCAGCAAAGCACCTTGGGAACAGTCAAGGGTTTCTGAGGTGGCAAACCCAAACCTGTTAAGAGAAAGGAAAGCCCCCTGTGGCATTTATATTAGAAATACTTAACTTCTAGAAAGAGTCTCAAGATTACAAGCCTCAGAAATTAGTAGGAGGAAGTCTATGGTGTTGAGCTAATTAAGCATATAAAAGGATCACAGAAGATACACATAGGGAAGAGCTATGAAGTGATCCATTAACAACACATCAGTGCCTTCCAGAACCATCATCTCAAAAGTTTCAGTTCACATATACAATTGGTCTTCTCAGGGTCCTCTCATTTGGAGAATTAGATTCACCTCCATTTTATGTGGTTTTGATGGGATATCAATCACAGTGCCTTGCTCCCTGCTCACCTCCATCACCACTACCACATACCCCAGCCCCAGGAGTGATCATGAAAGAATCAGCCATCGAATATCTCCATTCTTCTGGTCACAGTGATCTATTCAAGGATGGATGTGTGTCTCCACTAAGATTTGATATATTGATGCTCGTAGATGGAGCATCCCTCACCCTTTCAATAGAAAAACTGGAAAGACTGGAAGATACTGTTGAGTCTCTGGATATAGCCATGTCCTGATGCCAGAAGCACCCTTAGATTTACAAGTTATGTGACCAATAAATTCCCTTTTTCTTAATCTAGTTTGCCTTGGATTTACATCATTTGCAATAGAGAAAATGTTTAACTAATGTTTATTGAATATATAGTGGGGCTTTTGCTAGGTGTAGTGGGTTGAAAGTTGCAATCCCCAAATGTATGTTCACAAGACAACTATGAACATGATTTATCTAGAAAACGGGCCTTTGGAGATGCAATTATGTTCAGGATCTCAAGATGAGATCATCTGATTATCTAGATGGGCCCTAAATCCAATGATGAGTGTCATTATGAGATAACACAGGTTAAAATACAGAAAAGGAGAGGACACACACACAGGAGGAGGTCATATGAAAATAGATGCAGAAATCAAAGTGATGTAGCTACAAGGAATGCCACCTTACACTGGAAGCTGGAAGAGACAAGGAAGGACTCTCCTCTAGAATCTCCAGAAGCAGCCCAATCCAGCTGACAACTTAATTTCAGACTTCTGGCCTCCAGAACTAGAAGAGAATAAATCTCTGTTGTTTTAAGCCACCTAGTTTGTGGTAATTTGTTATGGCAGCCCTAGGGAATTTATATATTAGGCTAATGATTCAAATTGAAAAGAAAGTTATTGCTTTAGAGATAGTGGCATAAAAATATTATTTGTTATTTATTCAAATAATTATTATACAATAATGGCTTAATGGAAGTGTATACAAAATAATGTGGAATCAAAGAATGGCTTATGCAATGAGATCATATAATAGATGCAGAACCATATAAGAGAATGTTAAGATAGTTGCCTGAATTCAAATCCTAGCCCACTACTTCCTTACTTCACCATAAATAGCTGTGCATCATTGGGTAAGTTGCTTAACTTCTCTTAACTTTTCTGAGCCTCAGTTTCTGAGTCTGTGATGTAGGGATGACAATAATTATACCTTCTTCACAGGATTTTTATAAGACTCAATCGGGATAATATATGTAAAGTGTTTACAATAGAGCCTAATACATGGTAGATGCTTAGTAAATGTTATTTCAGGGGAATGTCCCTGTAATGAGGCATTTTATATCAGAGCTTCCCCACCAGTATGATGCAGATAAATTGTGGTTATGTATGACTAGAAGGCTAAATAGGGGACATCCATCCTGGTACGGTGGCCCATGCCTGTATTCCAGCACTTTGGGAATCCAAGGTGGGAACATTGCTTGAGATCAAGAGACTGAGAACAGTCTGGCCAACCTAGCAAGACATCATCATGAGAGAGGGGAAATCCAGAGAAATTTAAAAACCTGGGGATATCACAGAGAAGGAGAAGCTTGTTCTGAAAGAGAACCCATAAAGTTTTTATGAATTCCTTGGATTATCTTAAATCCGTGGATGTATAGATGTGATCTAAACAGCATATCAAAGGCTATAAGAACCAAATGGAGAAACAGACCAATGTACAAGTTCAAGACTGGCCTCCAGGTTCTTCACACATAAGATAGAGCTGAACTATAAGCTAAGGCCTTGAAAACAGAACTGATATTGAAACTGCAACCCACAGAAGGCTGCTCAGAAATAGCAGCCTGAACACAATCAGGTTGACTTCCTACTAAAATAAACAAATGAACAAACAAAAAGGCAAGATTCTCCATATTATTTAAATAACACCCAGAACCTAATAACATTATCTTCAAACACATATGATGTAAGCCAAAATTACTCATCATAAAAAGAAATAAGGATATAATACTGACATAATACAGTTGCTGAATTGTTAGACTAAGTTTTCAAAGCAGCTACTATAAAAATGCTCTAAGAGTAAGGATAAACACTCTTAAAATAAATGGAAAACTAGGAAGTTTCAATAGCAACAACAAAAAAAATAGAAAATATATAGAAGAACCAGTGGACATTTTAGAACTGAAAAGTACAATAACTGAAATAATAAAATACTCACTGGGTGGGCTCAATAACAGAACATAGACAATGAAGGAAAGGATCAATAGAAGTCAATTAATATGAATAATAGAAAAAAGATTGAAAAAAATGAACAGAGCCTCAGAAAGCTGTGGGGCAAGACAAAAATATCTAAAAATGGTATCATCAGAGTAACAGAAGAAGAGGAAAAAGAATTCTATGTTGAAAAAATATTTGGAGAAATACTGGCTGAAAATTTCCATTTCTCTTGTTTGATAAAATACATAAATCTACAGGCTCGAGAAGATGAATGAACTCCAGACAAGATAAACCCAAAGAAATCCATAGCCAGAAACAGTATAATCAAACTGATGAAAACTAAAAACAAAGAAAAATGTCTGCAAAGATATCCCCTCAAAAGTAGAAAAATGCCTGCCTTACTTATACTGGAAACGTGATTTCAATGACTAGATGTCACCTAAGAAATCAGGGAGTGCAGGAGGAAGTCACACAATATTTTTCAGACACTGAGAAAAGAAAAAGTAAACCCAGGATTCTACATCCACTGGAATGTATTCTTAAAGAATAGAGGTGAAGGAAAACTTCATCACCAAAAGACTTATTGTAAAATAATTGCTAAAGGAATTTTCTCAAACAGAAAGAAAGTGATACCCTAAAGAAGTTGAGCATTAGGAATGAAGGAAGAGAATCAGAGATGGTCAAGTAAATAATAGATATTTATTTACTATTATTAAATTTATTTGTTAAGCAAATATAATTAACTGTCACTGTCCTCTTGAGTTTTTTTTTTTTTTTAGACAGAGCCTCAAGCTGTCCCCCTGGGTAGAGAGCTGTGGCATCACAGCTCACAGCAACCTTCAACTCCTGGGCTCAAGCGAGTCTCCTGCTTCAGCCTCCCCAGTAGCTGGGACCACAGGCACCCGCCACAACACCTGGCTATTTTTTGGTTGCAGCCATCATTGTTGTTGGCAGGCCTGGGCTGGATTGAACCCGCCACCTTAGGTGTATGTGGCTGGCACCTTAGCCACTTGAGCCACAGGCGCCCAGCCTGTCCTCGTGAGTTTTTAAAAATATTCTTCACAGTTGAAAGCAACAATTATAACATCATCTGATAGTCTTTCAATGTTTTTAGATGTAATATATGAGACAATTATAACATAAATATGAGAGGGTAAAGAACCCTATATAGTAATAAGTTTCTATATTATACTTAAAGAGGTCAAATGTAATATTGATTTAAAGTGGTCTGGGAAAAGTTAAATATATATGTTCTAATACCTAGAACATCCACCCAAAACTTTATGCAACAGTTAAATATATATGTTGTAATAACTAGAACATCCACCCAAAACTTTATGCAACAGTTAAATATATATGTTGTAATAAGTAGAACATCCACCCAAAACTTTATGCAAAGAGATATAGTCAAAAACAGAATAGATAAATTAAAATATAACTAAAATTACCCAAATAACTTAAAGTAAGTAAGTAAGAGAAATAAAAATTTAAAAAGGTGAAAAAAATAAAAAGTAATTAAATAGTATAAATCAAACCATATCAATAATTACTTTACATAAAAATTGTCTCAATGCACCAATTAAAAGATAAGGATTTTCAAGATAGGTTTCCTAAAATAACCCAACTGTATATTATTTACAAGAAACTCACTATGATACAGTATATCTTATATAATGTTAAAGTAAAATAATAAAAATATATAAACTAGTTTTTTAAAAGGTAGTACTGGATATACTAATATCAAGTATATATCAGAGCAAAGAAAGTTACCAGGGATCAAGGGAGAAATGGGGAGGGTAAGATGGGGGATACAGGATGAAAAATTGCCTATGGGGTACAATGTGCACTTTTCAGATTATGGGTATATTAAAATCCTAGACTTCTCCACCATGCAATTCATCCATGTAACAAAAAAGCGCCTGTATATCTTAAATCTAATTTTTTAAATCACAAAATGATGAAAGAGCTGATTGCTGAGAAAACATAACAACATTAAGAGTATATGCATCTAACAATACAACAACAAAATACATGAGGCAAAAGCTGATGAACCTGAGTGGAAAAATAAAGAAATCCACAATTATAATTGAAGACATCGACACTCCTTACTCAGTAATTGATAGACCTAGTACACAGAAAACACAGACAAATCCCAACTTACCACAGTTTGACTTATGACTTTCACACTTGATCAGGATATAATCCCATTGTGAGTTGAGGCACTTCTCATGATTTATGAGAGGGTTATGGTTTCTACTGCATTCATATAATTTTTGCATGATCATACACGAAAAAAAGCACAAGCTAAACTATCATAAATTAAAGACTGTCTGCTGGGTTGACAGCAATAAATGTATGTTTAATTTAAAATATTTTGACTTAAGATGGGTTCATCAGGATATAACCCCACTGTAAGGCAATGAGCATCTCTACTTAGGTGCAAATCACACAAAACCTATACACAAATGTTTACGACAGTTGTATTCATAATCATCCCCAACTGGAAACAACCCAAATTCCCTTCCAAAGGTGAATAAACAGTGTTACATCCATACAATGGAATATTATTCAGCAATAAAAAGGAATGTGCTATTGAAAAACAAAGAGACTTGTACACCCTCCAAAGGGTGAGTGAAAGAATCCAATCTCAAAAGTAGCATACTGCATAATTTCATTTCCTATGACAGCTTCTAAAAGGCAAAACAATAGTGATGGAGGACTATCAATGGTTGCCAGAAGTTAGAGGTAGAGGCCAGGAGTGGATACAAGAGGATTTCATGGGAGAGTTTTTAGAGGTAAGGGAAACATTAAATATCCAGGCATTGTTGGTGATTACATGAATTAAAACATGTTAAAAGTAATAGAAATGCATATCATCTAAAAATCAGTTTAACTCTAGATTAATCCAAAAATTAAAATTTGAAAAAGAAAACATTAAGAAGAAGATTCTGAGAAGATGGCAGAGTGGGAAGCATAAGGAATTTATCTCCACACCTGGAC
Source organism: Otolemur garnettii (assembly GCF_000181295.1). NCBI lineage: Eukaryota > Metazoa > Chordata > Mammalia > Primates > Galagidae > Otolemur > Otolemur garnettii. The sequence continues at coordinate 1,764,669 of NW_003852553.1, forward strand.
AGTATGTGCACTGGCAGAATCTATCTGATGCAAATATTTTGGAACATGGGGATGTATTGAAGGCATTCAACTTCTAGAGGAAGGCTTATGAGTCCTGACAATTAAGTTTATGAACTTACCACCATGTGCTGACATTGGCAGCACTATACAAACACTCAGGTTTCATAACCTTGGTATATCAGTGTCTCACTGATGAGATTCAATGTACGGCAGTGTCTTGCTGAGCAGTGTTGTTGTGTGTTTTAGTGTGATGTTGCAAGAGTGTCAGAACTTGAATTAGAGCCAATGCTACTGGTTCATGTACCACACTTGGAGAGGCCAGGGCCTAAGGTTCCTCATCTACTAATTCAGGATTCACACTTGATCATCAGAGATAGGGCCCACTGTCCTTTCTATTCCACTCTTGCTATCTCTAGAGCTTTTTGCCTCCTGCTGCATTTTGATAGAAGGCAACTCAGCAGTTAATTACAGGCTGCCAGTTCCTGAGCACAGAGCTGTTCAGCACAAAACAGAAAGCACCCCCTTTTCACAATGAGACGTCTACTCCACTAGCAGCCTGGGGATCTTGGTAGTTGTCCTGACCCCCAGTAGATTTTACTACAGATTCATCATACTGCAGGATTGAACTTTGAAAAAATAGTGTGTTGATACTGATAAGCCAGTCATAGGTATCATTGTGAGCCCTCACAGAAGAAAGAAGAGGGGAAGGAAGAAGTAAAGAGGCTTAGGAAAGAAAATGAATAGACGGTAGAAGAGAATATGTATGGCGGAGGGGGAAAGGCTGCAATTCTTTCTGTATTCTGCTTGGGAGTGAGCACTATAATAAGGAAATCACAAGCATGCTGCTCCCTGGCCAGGAGCAAGCTGCAGCTGTTCAGGTGGACTGCTGAGTAGCGCCTCTGCCGAAGGAGTCTGCTGATTATTTATTTGCATCACGGATTCCTCATTTTGCAGACTGGCTGTCTCAGCCTGCATGCTGACTGGCTGTCCAGACGTGGGCCATGGCTGATGATGATGGATTTCTGAGTTAACCCCATTCTCTTCCTCTGTGGAATGCTGCATGCTCTGAAATTAGCGTGCTGTAGAACTGCCTGACCCTCGTGCTCCCAGAATAGGGTGCCAAGGGCTAGTTAGAGGGTCATGTCAGCAGGGCCTGGCACCTTTGAGGTGTGCACAGGGCCCCTTCATTCTTGCTGGATTTCAGTTTAAAAGCATCTTCTGGGTTAAAAAGGCATAGGTTTTACTTTTCTTTTCTTTTTTATTCACTTTTCAAAATGAGATACAACTTACATACAATGAAAGAAATAAATCTTAAAAGTGTAGTTTGACAAATTTTTACATATATGTATATATCTGTATATATGTGTACATGTGTGTGTGTATATATATAACCTGCCACAAGCTTTTCATAGGCTTTTGAAACTCTTTATCAACCCCTAAAGACAGAATATCCCAATGCTCAGCACAGCAGATACTAATGGAAATCATCTTCATGGTAATGAATCAAATTTCACTGGTTCTTGTCCCATTACTATTAATAGGCCCCTCTACAAGTGATCCTTCAGGAGGTGCTCTTTTTGTGTTTATGAAAGAGTCTTTCTCACTGCATTAGCTATCTATTCTGACATTATTGCTGTATAACAAATCAACTCAAAAACCTCCATGAGACTCAACTATAATATTTATTTTTTATGCAACTGGGGAGTTGCATAAGCCTTGACTGATTTAGGCTGAACTCAGAAGAATAGTTCTCTTAATCATGGCTGTGCTTCTTATACTTTTGAGCTGTATATTCTAAAAACCTAAGCTGGACTCGGCTGAAGTGACTCAACTCATCTCACGTTTGTCTCTCATCTTCTTTCTGGAGATCAACGACTATCCCAGACATGTTTTTCTTATGGAATAGCAAAAGGATCAAAAAGTAGGCTCCAGGCTCAGCATCTGTAGCACAGTGGTTATAGTGTCAGCCACATACACTGAGGCTGGAGAGTTGGAACCCAGCCCAGGGCAGCTAAACAACAATGACAACTGTAACAAAAAATAGCCAGGTGTTGTGGCAGGTGCCTGTAGTCCCAGCTACTTGGGAGG
>NW_003852553.1:1767145-1778431 GCF_000181295.1 Otolemur garnettii
GGCCCGGGCTGGGGATTCGAACCCGCCACCTTAGGTGTATGTGGCTGGCGCCTTAGCTGCTTGAGCCACAGGCGCCGAGCCCACTCTGCTTCTTGATGTCAGAGAGTACAAATACAAGGAAGGAAGAAATACTATGACCCTTACAATCAAGAGTTGCCAAGAGTTGTGGCTCTTCTCTCACTGGGCACCAGAATCTTCTACCAGGTGCCATATGGCCAGGTCCATTGTAGAAGCATCACACCCTTAGAAAGGCACAAATGTGAGGAAGGAGAAAATTTAGAGCTCTCTACTTTGTTACAATCTGAGACATGAATGCTTGTAACCTCAAGTCTATTAGAAACCTAAATGATTTTTACTTATGGTCCTTCTCTCCCTAGAAATCCCTAGAGCTAGAATGGGGAATGAAGTTAAGTGACATCTACTGGGTATATTCATAATCCCTGCTCTCCTTGAAGAATGTGATCAAACTGGAGCCTGTCTTTTTCTTTTCTTCCTAGAAGGATCTCAGGAAATCCCAATCCCGGTGAAGTATACCAAGTTTCCTGGCTTAATTAATAGATCTTCAGCTATCACAACATGATCCAGGCTTAAATTATATATATTTACTTCTCATAATGTCTGTTTAGTTAATGATCTTTTGTCATAATAGCTTTTAGAAAGTTGTATCACTTTTAGGGCAACCATTTCTTTTTATTATTTCTTTATTTTATTGTACTATAACAATTTTCTCACCCCAAATATACTCAATAAATACACTATAAGAAGTTACTGACATTACAGTTACAGGCAAAGACGCTCACCAAATTAACTGACAGATAAGTTCATGGTCAGAGTATATGAAATGGAACAAATTTGTATTGTGTGCCATGTTTGGATAAATCCAAAATGTTTTGCCTTACACATGTAAGCTTAGAAAGAAGGATGAAGAGGTAGTATCTTCTACAACTTTTCTTTTTTGTTCATGTCTCCAAGGTACTCTTTTGCCTAGTCTTTATTTTGTCCTAGAAGTGCTTTTCTGTGCTGTAACATTGTTTTTAAGGTACTTTAAATTCAAGATAACCGTGAGCCCTAATATATTGAAAATTTGGTGAAGAAAATGGTAGAGAAAAAAATTGCAGCTTCCAAGTAATGACTCCCTTCCAGCCCACCTCCATCATCCACTGCTGCTATCAAATCTCCCCTTCTTTCTTTAGTAAGAACTCTAAACTTTCATGACATGACATTTTTTGTGCAAGTTGTATTTATTTGCTCTTGAATTATTGTTATTCATGTTAACTTATTTTTATTGTTTAATTGGTGTGTGGGGGCATATGTATCTCTTCTCTGTGGATGTTCCCCTTTTACCTTTAGGTTAAGGTAGAACACATTGTAATTTCCCTTATTAAAATAAATGGTTTCAGACAAAATGGAGTAGATATATTTCTCCTTATTCTGAAAAAATCCTGGAAAACTACAGGAAGCAACATCAGAAGACACTGAAAATTAGAGAAAAAAGTGTTCTGTCTAGGTATTTTGAGATTTGAGAAATTAATATTTTGCCTCCTGTCCTGGTCTGGGTGCCATAGAAGCTCATGAACCAGAAATATCAAGCACAGAAAAAAATTAGATCAAAACAATAAAGATAAGCCTTTTCTTTCTAACCAATGACAGGAAAAGTAGAAATCCTTGCAAAGCAAACCCTTTTGATAATACAGGCCCTACTTCACCTGAATACCACAAAAAAAGTGTCCTCCCTAACTCAACTGTGCATGGCAGCCAACATCAGGACTATGTGAAGAGAGCCCTGACTATCACCCCATCCCAATAGTAATGAGATGCATCCTGCTTACAAGCACCTGTAGCGAGAGTGTGTTAGCAAAGCTTTTAATACCATCCTGGCCCAGCAAATGTGAGGTAGTGTCCCTTCTTCTGACCAGTGGACATCTTCAGAAGCTGCATGTGTAGATAGAGCCCTGACTACATCAAAGACTAGAAGTAATGGGTGACAAGATGTAAATAAGAATCAGAGTTTCATAATATAATATGCAAATTTCCAGGATAGAATTGAAAAGCACTTGTCATATCAAGAACCATGAAGAATCTCAACCAGAATGATAAAAGAGGATGAAGAGATTCCACCACCAAGATGACACAGGTGCTGGAATTACCTGAAAGCAATTTTTAATACTATCACCATAAAAATGCTGATGAATAATTACAAACATCTTGAAAAAAATGGAAAAAATAAGTCTCAGCAAAGAAATGGAAGGCACAAAGGAGAACAGAATAGGAATTCTAGAATTGAAAGAATAATTTTTTTAAAAAATCAAAGCTACTGTAGATTATAGAGAAAAGAATCAGTGAATTTAAAGCTAAAGCAATAGAAACTACTGAGTCTCAGCAATACAGAAACTAGACTGAAAAAAAATAAATTATCAGAGCCTCCGGGACCTGTGAAATAATAACAAAAAGATTTAATAGTCATATCATTAGAGTCTCAGAATGAGAGAAGAAAGAGCATGGAAGTAAAAAATAAATAAATAATGATTGAAAACATCCTGAATTTGGCAGCAGACATAACTAAAGACAAAGAATCCCAAAAGCAGCCAGAGAAATGACACATCATCTACAGAAGAAAAGCAATTCAAATGACAGCAGATTTCTCATAAGAAACCATGGAGATCATAAGAGAATGGCATAATATTTTCCAAGTACTGAAAAAAAACTGTCAACCCACAATTCCACATCTAGAAAAAATAGACTTCAGGAATGAAGGTGAAATAAAGATGCTCTCAGATAAAAGAAAACTAAGAGCATTTGTCACCAGCAGACTTAACTTAAAAGAATTGCTGAAGAAAGTTTTCTAAACAGAAAGAAAATGACAACAGAAGGAAATTTGGAACATCAAGAATAAAGAAAGAACAACCGAGCATAAATGTAATGGATTATCCTTTTATGCCTGGATCTTTGAAATGAAACTGGAAGGTTGATAGCAGAATGACAAGATTGTCTGAAATTATCTAAATATATATAGAAGACATACTTAGGAAAACTGAATTATAAAGTAAAGTATATTATAAAGAAAAGTAAAGGGAACAAAAATGATAAGATTCTTGTATTTAACCTGAGGTAATAAAATACTGATATTAATAAATTTTGATAAATTACATATGTATATGTAATCCTTTCAGCAACCACTAAAAAAAAATTCTTTAAAGAGATACAGTTGTTCCATGGTATTCCTAGGGGATTTGTTCCAGCCCTCTTCCCCCCAAAGGATACTAAAATCCACAGATCCTCAAGTTCATTAAAACAATGGCATAGTATTTGCACATAACCTATGCTCATTCTCCTGTATATTTATGATACCTAATACAATGTAAATACTATATACTCATTATGCTGTATTGCCTTTTATTTGTATTATTTTTGTTGTTTTATTATTTTATTGTTTTCAAATATTTTTTATCAGAAGTTGATTGAATCAGCAGATATGGAGGGCTGAATATATACTCGACCCTTATAGATAAAGCAAAATGAAGTGCTAAAACAAATTCCAGTAATCCAGAGGAAGGCAAAAAAAGAGGGGGGGGGGACAAAGAAAAATAAAAGCAATGAGAACAAATAATAAAGTATCATATTTAAGTCCTAATGTATCAATGATTGTTTTACATGAACAATCATTGACACAATGAACAAGGATACCACTATGGATACCATAGACATTAAAAGAATGATAAATACACTAAGCAAGAGATTATAATAGATAGAATGGATTTTTAAAATGAACCAACTATGTGCTATCTACAGGAATTGCATTTTGAATACAATGATGTAGGTAGGGTAAAAGTAAATGGATATACCATGCAATCACTAACCAAAAGAATGTTGGAGTGGTTGTGCTAATATCAGATAAAGTAAACTTAAGTGTAAACAAAATTATCAGGGACAAAGAGAAATTCTTTATAATGATAACAGTGTCAATTCACCAAGAAGACTTAACAATTCTAAATGTGCATTGCCAAATAATAGTGCTAACAAAATGCATAGAGCAAAACTTACCAGATTTGAAAAGTGAAATAGACAGACTCACAATTATACTTTGAGATCTCAGTACCCCTCTCTCAATAATTGGTAGAACCACTACAAAGAAAATCAGTAAAGATGTAGAAGAACTGAACAGTGCTATTAGCCACAGGATCTAATTAACATTAATAGAACACTTGACTCAGCAATAGAAGAATTCATATTATTTTCAAGCATATACAGAACAGTCACAAAAATAGACAATTATCTTAGGACATAAAAAAAACCTCAATAAATTGAAAAGGATTAAAATCATATAGAGTCATCTCTGATCCTAATTGAATCAAACTAAAAATCAATAGAAAGACAATGGGTAAATCTTAAAGTACTTGGAAATTATTTAACACACTTCTAAACAATTCATGGGTCAAAGAGTAAGTTTCAGTGAAAATCAAATCCTGCATATAACTGAGTGAAAATGAAAATATAATGTATCTAAACTTGTGGAATGCAGCTAAAGCAGTGCATAGAGGGAAATTTATAACATTTTTAAATGCTTATATGATAAAAGAATAAGGGTCTCAAATCAATAATCTAAGCTTCCATCTCAACAAAGTAGAAAAGAAACAATAAAATAAACCAAAAAGCAGACAAATAAAACAATAAGAAAAAATAAGAGCAGAAATGAATGAAATTTAAAACCAAAAAACAGAAAATGATTAAAGATAAAAGCTGGTTCTTCAAAAATAATGAAATTTATAAAACCTTAGTGAGACTGACAAAAGAAAAAAGAAGCCACAAATAAGCAATATTGGAAATGAACAAGGATACCACTATGGATACCACAGACATTAAAGGAATGATAAGAAGATATGTATATGACACCTTTACACAACTATAGTAGAATAAAAGGAAATTACAAACTCATATCCCTCATGAATACAGACACAAAAACTCTCAAAAAATTAGCAAGTCAAAACCAGCAACATATAAATAGGATTATGTACCACAACCAAGGGGGTTTACCAAGAATGCAAATGCTATACAGTATTTAAAAATTAATCAGTATAATACACTATGCTGACAGGCAGAAGAAAAATTACATGATCATATTAACTGATGCAGAAAAGGTACTTAAGAAAATCCAACTTCTATTTCTGAGAAAAATCTTCAGCAAACTAGGAACTGAAAGAAACATGTATGTCCTAGATAAAGGACCATCCTCCTTCACAAAAAAACCCCAATAATCAAAACAAAACAAAGAAAACCTATGGCTAATATCATATATGATGTGAAACATTAAATGTTTTTAGCCAGAGACAAGGCAAAGACATCTACTGTTGCCATTATTATTTAACATAGTACTGCAAGTCTTAGCCTATGCAATAAAGCAAGAAAAGGTTTTAAAGGCATATGCATTAGACAGAAAAGAAATAAAAATTCTTTTTATTTGTAGATGACATGATTGTCTAAGTAGGAAAGCCCCAAGAATCCTAGAACTAATAAGTAAGTGTAGCAAAAATTACAGAAAAATTAATTATAATTTAATATACAACAAACTATTAGAAAACAAAAGAAAAAAAAAAGCAATGCCTCTTATAGTTGTTCCCCAAAAGGAATGCTGAGGTATAAATCTACCAAAACATATATGGATACTATATGATGAAAAGTGTAGAATTTATTTGAAAGAAATCAACAAAGATATAAATAAATATGGAGACAATACCTTGTTCATAGGTTGAAAGACTTAACATAGTAAAGATGTTAATACTCCTAAAAATGATGTATAGATTTAACAAAATTTCTGTAAAAATCTAAGAAACACCTTTTGGAGATATAGACAAACTTAGCTTAAGATTTATGCAGAAAGACAAAGGAATTAAAATAGCTAAAACAATGTTGAAAAAGATAAAATAAAGTTGGAGGAATCACACTACCAAACTTTAAGATTTACTATATATTTACAATAATAAAGATAGTGTTTGCCAGGTCATGGAAGAAGCCCAAGTGCCCATTGATCCATGAATGGATCAACAAACTGTGGTATATGTACACCATGGAATACTATGCAGCCATAAAGAAAGATGGAGACTTTACGTCCTTCATGTTCACATGGATGGAGCTGGAAAATGTTCTTCTTAGCAAAGTATCACAAGAATGGAAGAAAAAGTATCCAATGTACACACCCCTATTATGAAATTAATTTAAACCTTTTATATGAAAGCTATAACCTAATAACAGCCTAAGAATATGGGGAGAGGGGAGCGGGGAATGGGTGGAGGGAGGGGGATTGGAGGGATCACTTCTGTGGTTTATCTTACAAGGGTACAAGTGAATCTTTCTAAGAGTAGAATATGAACGTTTTAACACAATAACTAAGAAAAAGACATGAAGGCTATGTTAACCAGTTTGATGGAAGTGTTTCGGATTGTGTGTGAAAACACCACACTGTACCCAAGAAGTGCATTAATGTACATAGTTACCATTCAATGAAAAAAAAATAAAGATAGTGTAATATTAGTGAAGGTATAGACAGATAGATCATTAGAAAGATTGAAAAGAACAGGGAAACCCAAAATACACTCACACAAATATGTGTAACTAATTTTTTGCAAAATGCAATAGCAATTCAATATACAAAGTATTTGCTTTACAAAAAATGGAACTAGAAAAATTGAACATTAACAGGCTAGAAAATACACACACACACACACACACACACAAAACCCTTGGACATTATACAAAAATTAATTTAAATGGATGACATATCTGAATGTAAAATGTAAAACTACGAGATTTACACAAGGAAACGTCCTCGTTAGCTAGACAGTTCTTAAAGTGACACCAAAATACATCAACCATAAAAGATCACCCTGCTCAACAAAAATTTAAAACATTTGCTCTGTAAGATGAAGGGGATGAAAAGACAAGCCAAGAACTGTAAAAAAAAAAAATTGTAAATTATATATCTGAGAAATAAATCATATTCAAAATTTATAACGAATTCTCTAAATTCAGCAGTGAGAAAACAAATTAGAAAACAGGTAAAAGATTTGATCAGGACCACTCCAAAGAATATGTGTGGGTGGAAACTAAGTACATGAAAAAAGATCATTATTATTGTTATTAGCCATTAGGCAAATACAAAACAAAACTGCAACTCACTGATAAGAATGGCTAGAATTTTTTTTTGGAAACAGAGTCTCACTTTGTTACTGTAAGTAGAGTTCTGTAGCGTCACAGCTCACAGCAACCTCAAACTCTTGGGCTCAAGTGATTCTCTTGCCTCAGCCTCCCAAGTAGCTGGGACTACAGGCACCTGCCACAATGCTCAGCTAGTTTTAGAGAACGGGTCTTGCTCTTGCTAAGGCTGGTCCCAAACTCCTGAGCTCAAGCAATCCACCTACCTGTCTCAACCTCCCACAGTGCTAGGATTATAGGTGTGTGCCACTGTGCCTGGGCTAATGGCTAGAATTTTAAAAAACACAATACCAAGTAGTGCATTTCTGTTGGGATTATACAACTACATTGACAAACAATTTGGCTGTTTTTTAAGAAGTGAAACACGCACTAACCATATAATCCAGCAATCATACTTCTGGACATTTATCCTAGAGAAATGAAAGCTAGCATTTACATAAAAACCTATATATGGATGTACTTTGCAGATTTATATATGTAAAAGTCAAAAATTGGAGACAAAATGACCCTAATGGGTTAATGGATATGCAAATGGTGGTGCATCAATAAACAGGAATGAACTATTCATATATGCAAAAACTTGTATGGATAAAGGTCATTATACTGATTTAATAAAGCCAAACTCAGAGGGTATCATATTGTATATCACATTCTGAAAGTGACAAAATTATAGAGAACAGATTTGTGGTTGCCAGGATTTGAGAAGTGAGTGGGAAGGTATGACTATAAAGAGATAGCGCAGAAGAGTTCTTTTGTGGTGATGTGACAGTTCTACATCTTGATTGTGATGGTAGTTGTATAAGTCTATTCATGTAATCAAATTTCATAGAACTGTACATCCACATACAAAATAAATTAGGGCATGCAAAAACTGGGGGAATCAGAGTAAGGCCTATAGTCCAGTTAACAGTATCGTATGATACTGTTGTCATTTCCTGGTATGATAATGTATTAAAGTTTTATAAGATGTTGCCATGGTGGGAAGCCAGGTTATGGGTACAAGAGACCCTTCTGTGGTATTTTTACAACTTTTTGTGAGTCTATAATAATTACAAATTTAATTTACAAATTTAATTACAAATAACAATTACAAAATTAAAAGTTAAAAACTATTCTTTACTGCCATATTGCACATTGTTACAATTTCTCTTCTGTATTTTGATAATACACTTTTTCCATTTTCATATTAAAGAAGTTTTTTGTTGAGACAGAGCCTCAAGCTATTGCCCTGGGTAGAGTGCCGTGGCGTCACAGCTCACAGCAACCTTCAACTCCTGGGCTTAAGCAATTCTCTTGCCTCAGCCTCCTGAGTAGCTGGGGACTACAGCCCCCCGCCACAATGCCCAGCTTTTATTGGTTGTAGCCATCATTGTAGTTAGGCAAGCCCAGACTGGATTCGAACCTGACCCATCAGGTGTATGTGGCTGGTGCCTTAGCCACTTGAGCCATAGGCACCAAGCCTAAAGAAGATGTTTTTTAACTAAAATATTTTTTCATGTGATGGAACTGTCCTAAAGTATTTTCTTTTTTTTTCCCTTGGAAATTAACCAGTCATGTGTTGTATGAAAGGAGAGAAGGTTAGCACTCCCCTTGACAAGGATGGAAGAGGCCCTCAGGCCTGACAGTTAAGGCATGGCCACCTACTTCGTGGCATCTAACTATTGTTTTTTACAAGCTTGTATTTCTAAAAAGAAAGAAAATAATTAATCAGTCATTAAACAAGGGATATGGAATAAACATATAGTCTCATATGTATTTTGATAAACTAATTTCTATGATCCAAAATGTGATTTTGAGTGCACCCTTGTCACAGCCCAAATTTCATTTCAAACAATTCTGTTAGAATTATACATAGAAATTCTTCCACCTTATTTCAGCAAACTTTTTCCTGTATAATAAATCAAATGTATTGGTTTTCCATTGCTATGCAACAAGTTCATACAAAATTAGTGGCTTAAAACAGTCCCCATTTATCAGCTCACAGTTCAGTAGGTCAGCAGTCTGGCACAGTAGGGCTAAATTCCTCCCTGCTCAGGGTGTCACGAGTCTAAAATCAAGTGATTATCGGTTAGGCTGAGTTCTGATTTGGAAACTGAGAGAAAAATCAGCTTCTAAACTCTTTCTTGCTGTTGGTGGAATTCAGTTCCTTACAGTTGTAGGGCTAAGATCCCATTTCTTTATTGACTATCATCTGGGGGCACCTCTCAGCTTCTGGAGACAAACTGTATTCCTTACTGTCTGATTTTTTCCATCTTCAAAACGTCAACTGTGCATCAAATCATTCTTATGTTTTGAATCTCTGACTTCCCTTGTGCTTCCAGCCAGAGAAAACACTGCTATTAAATGGCACGTATGATTAAGTCAGATCCACTCCAAATAATCTTTCTTTCATTTTTTAAATTGTTCTAAAAAGAAGCCTCATAGCTAAATTTATATCTTAACCATTTTAAGTGTACTGTACAGTAGTGTTAACCATATCAAATTTTCATATAATAGATCTCTAGAAATTTCAGAACTTGCAAAAGTAAAACCTTATCCATTGAGTAACAACCTTCTGTTCCCCTATCCAACCCCTGGCAATCACCATTCTATTTTCTAAGAGTTTGATTACTTTAGAAGATATTCAAACACGTGACATCATGAAGCATTTGTCTTTTTGTAACTGCCTTGTTTCACTTCACAGAATGTCCTCCAGGTTTATCCATGCTATAGTGTATGACAAGATTTTCTTCACTTTTCAGGCTGAATAATATCCCATGGTATGTATACAACACGTTTTCCTTATTTAGTGATCCTTCAATGGACATTTATGTTGCTTCCACCTCTTGGCTATTGTGAATAATGCTACAAGGGTCTTCCTGAGATTGTGTTCTTCAATTCTTTTGGATATATACCCAGAAGTGGGGTTGCTGGATCATATGGTAATTCTGTTTTTAATTTTCTGAGGTGTTCCCATATCATTTTCCATAGTGACTGCACCACTTTACATTTCCACTAGCAGTGCAAAGGGTTCCAATTTCTCCACATCTTCACCAACACTTAGTTTTTTCCTCTTTTTGATAGTAATCATCCTAAAGGGGGATTTGCATGTCCCTGAAGATTTGTAAGGTTGGGCATAATTTCAAATGCTTATTGGCCACTTTTATATCTTCTTTGAATAAATATCTATTAAAGCTGTCTGCCCATTTTTAAGTTGGATTCTTTTGTGGTTGCTATTGTCATTCAGTTGAAAAAGTTCTTTATATATTCTGGATATTAAAACCTTAACAGGTATGTGGATTCTCAATATTTTGTTCCCATTCTTCAGGTTGCCTTTTCACTCTTTTGATTGTATTCTTGGCTATGCAAAAGTGTTAAGGTTTGATGTAGTCCCATTTATCTAATGCCATGAAACTTTTCTCTTAAGTTGTCTTCTGGGACCTTCATAGTTATAGATCTTATGCTTAGCTCTTTAATCCATATCAAGTGAATTTTTGTATATAGTGCAAGGGGAGAGTACAGCTTCATTGGATAAGAAAAGACTGTCCTTTTCCCATTGTTTAGCCTTGAAATCTTGACAAAGATCATTTGACCATATATGTGAGGGTTAATTTGGGGGCTCTCTATTCTTTTATATTGGTTCATGTGTCTTTTTTATGCCATTACCATCTGTTTCGATTACTATTGCTCTGTAAGGTGATTTGAAATCAGGAAGGGTGATGCCTCCTCCAGCTTTGTTCTTCTTGCTCAAGATCCCTTTGACTATTTGAGCTTTTTTGTGGTTGCATATAAACTTTAGAATAATTTTTTCTATTTCTCTGAAAAATTTCATTGCAATTTTCACAGGGATTACATTGAATCTGTATATAGCTTTGGGTAGTGTGGAAATTTTAACAATATTAATCCTTCCAATCCATAAACATGGATATCTTTAAATTTATTTGTGTGATTTTCAATTTTTTTTTTCTTTTTGTAGAGACAGAGTCTCCCTTTATTGCCCTCCATAGAGCGCCGTGGCATCACATAGCTCACAGCAACCTCCAACTCCTGGGCTTAGGTGATTCTCTTGCCTCAGCCTCCCGAGTAGCTGGGACTACAGGC
>NW_003852553.1:1784546-1861467 GCF_000181295.1 Otolemur garnettii
TCCCAGCTACTTGGGAGGCTGAGGCAAGAGAATCACTTCAGCCCAGGAGTTGGAGGTTGCTCTGAGCTGTGATGCCACAGCACTCTACCCAGGGCAGCAGCTTAAGGCTCTGTCTCAAAAAAAAAAAAATTATTTCAGTGTATTTAGGGGGTATAAGTATAGTTTTGTTACATGGATATATTTTATAGCAGTGAGATCTGGTCTTTTAGTGTGCCCCTTTAGCTAAATTGTATACATTTAGTATACATCGTATCAAGCAGGTAATTTTTTTAATACTTTACAGCCCTTCCCTCCCACCTTTGGAGTCTTCAATGTATATTGTTCCACTCTGTATGATGATGTGTAGCCATTGCTTAGCTCCCACTTACAAGTGAAAACATGCAGTATTTGATTTTCTGTTCCTGAGTTACATCACTTAGATAATAGCCTCCAAAAATATGAAATGTTTAATGAACTTGTGAGTCATCCTTGCACATGGCCATGCTAATCCTGTGTGTATCATTCCAATTTTAGTATGTGCACTGCTAAAGTGAGTATGATTTTACTTCTTTCCTTCTAATTTGAATGCCTCTTATTTTTCCTCTTGCCTAATTGCTCTGGCTAAGACTTTCAGTACTACATTGAATAAAAGTGACAAGTGTGGGCAAGTGTCTTGTTTCTGATCTTAGAGAATAATCTTTCAACTTTTTACCATTGAGTATGATGCTAACAGTGAGCTTATACAATATGGTTTTGATCATGTTCAGGTACATTTCTTCTATACTTAATATGTTGAGAATTTTTATTATGAAAGAATGTTGAATTTTGTCATATGCTTTTTTCTGCATCTATTGAGATGATCATATGATTTATATTCTATTTTTAAGTGTGTTGTATTCTATTCATAAATTTACATATGTTGAATTATGCTTGCATCTCAGGGCTAAATCCCACTTAATTAGGGTATGTGGTCCTTTTATTGTGTTGTTGAATTCAGATTGCTAATATTCTATTGAGGATGTTTGTGTTTATGTTCATCATGGTTATTGGCCCAGAATTTTTTTTCTGGTCATTTCTTTGCCTAACTTTGGCATTACGACAATGTTGGCCTCATAAAATAAGTTTAGAGGTTTTCCCTTCTCTTTTTGTTATTCTAGTCTTCTCTCTTTTTCTTTGTCTATCTGAGGAGTTGTCAATTTTGTTTGTGTATCCAAAAATAACATTTAGCTTTATTCTTTTTCTATTGTTTTTCTATTCTCTATTTCATCTATTTATGCTTCAATATTTATCATTTAGTTCTTTTTACTAACTTTGGGTTTAGTTTATTTTTCTCTTTCTCATTCCTGAAGATGAAAAATTAGGTTGTTGTCTGATATGTTTCTTTTTTCTAATAGGTACTTACTGCTATTAATACAAACTTCTCTCTTACTACTGTTTTTGCTGCATACTATAAATTTTGGTATGCTATATTTTCATTTTAATTTGTCTCATGATTTTCTCTAATTTCTTTTATGACTTCTTTTTTGACCTATTGGTTTTTGAGGAGTGTATTGTTTGATTTCCACATACTTATGGATTTTTCAGTTTTCCTCTTCCTATTGATTTCTAGTTTTATTTTATAGTGACCAGAAAAGATACTTTAAATCTTTATAAATTTATAAAGACTTGGTTTTTTTGGACATGTAATCTATCCTGGAGAATGTTCCATGTGCACATGAGAAGAATGTGTATTCTGCTGTTGTTGAGTGGAGTGTTCTGTGTGTTTCTTAAGCCCAGCTGGTTGATAGTGTTGTTCAAGCCTCCTATTTCCTTATTGATTTTCTGTCTGGTTGATCTAGTATTGAAAATGGACTGCTGAAATCTCCTAACATGTTGCATTACCATCATTTTTTCCTTTAATTCTTTCAATGTTTGCTTGAGATATTTGAGTGCTCTGCTGTTGGTACATACATATTTATAATTACTATATCTTCCTTGTGACTTCACCCTTTATCATTATATAATGTCCTTCTTTGTCTCTAATGAAAGTTTATGACTTAAATTCTATTTTACCTGATATAAGTATGGACACCCCTGCTCTCTTTAAGTCATCATTTGCATGAATTATCTTTTTTCATCCTTTTATTTTCAGCCTATATACATTATATGAAGTATCTAATGTTGTTCTCTTATAGACAGAAAATAGTTGGATTTTGTGGGGGGGGTAAAATTTGTTCAGCTATCATATGTCTTTTGATTAGAGAGTTTAATCCATTTACATTTAAAGTAATTACTGATAAGAAAGCACTTACATTGTTTTCTGTGTGTCTTGTGGTTATATTGTTCCTCTTTTGCTGCCTTTCTTCATATTTCTTTGAATTTTGTAGAGATATGATTTGATTCTTTTATCATTTTCTTTTGCTCATCTTCTATTGATATTTTTTTGGTTGCCATGGGGATTACATAAAACATCATACTTAACTTTTAGTTATATACAAAATCTCTACTCCTTTGCATCTCCCTTCCCTGACTTTGTTATCAATGTCATGAATTGCATCTTTACATATTTGCTAGCCATTAACATATTTTATTGTTGTAGTTATTTTCTTATGCTTTCATCTTTTCAATTCTATATCTGAATTAAATTATCTGTGCATCACAATTACAGTGTTATAAGATTCTTTATTTGTTTACATATTTATTTTACTAAAAGGCTTTATATTTTCATGTGCTTTCATGTTACTGTCTAGTGTCCTTTTGTTTCAACTTGATGGACTCCCTTTAGAAATTCCTAAGGCAGGACTAGTGATAATGAGCTCCTTCAGCTTTTGTTTATCTGGGAAAGTGTTTTTCTTCTTTACTTTTAAAGGATATATTGAATATAGCATTCTTGGTTGGAAGTTTCTTTTCCTTTAGCACTTTGAATATATTATCCCACTCCTTTCTAACCTATAGAGTGTCTCCTAAGAAACCCATTTATAACCTCATGAGTACTCCTTCATACATAAGGAATTGCTTTTCTCTTGAAGCTTCACAATTTTTTATTTGTCTTTGACTTTTGACAGCTTAATTATTACTTATCTTAATGTGAGTCTGTTTGGATTCATTTTATTGGAGTCTTTTAGACTTACTGAATTTTTTAAATTTGTACAATTTACCTCATATTTGGGGAACTTTTGGCTATAATTTATTAAGTTGAGTTCTATTCTTCTTTCAATTTTTCTTCTTTTTCTGAGACTCCCATAATGTGTCTATTGGTCCACTTGATGGTGTTCCATAAGTCTCTGGTTTTCTTACTTTTTATGTTCTTTTTTCCTTTTGTTCCTCTAATTTAATAACCAAATGACCAGAATTTATGTTTGGTTCTTTTTTATAGTTTTTACTGATGTTCTAATTTTGTTCATGCATCATTTTCCTGATTTCATTTTGTTGCCTGTGTTTTCTTGCAGTGCATTGAGCTTCTTTAAAAAGATTATTTTGAAATCTTTCTCAAGTCATTCATAGGTTTCTGTTTCTTTAGGGTTGGTGGCTATCAATTTATTCTGTTCCTGTGATTGAGTCATGTTTCCCCATTCTCCATGTGCCCTGTTATTTTTTGTTATGATTTATGTATTAGAAAAAAATGTATATCCTAGCCTTTATCAACTTGCTGCATACAGGGGAAGACTGTCACCAATCAGACTTGCTAGAGATTCTGTTGGCCTCTCAAACCTTTTATGGAAATTACTCTTCTCCAGTAGTGTATCTTTTTCTGTGTGTATAATTTCCCAATTAGAGAGGTTTGCTAATTTGTCAGGAGGTTGTAATCTCTTGTTTCCTTTCATGTATTTTTGTGACACTGTAAGTTCTCTGGTGCTGCAACAAGCTATTGATCTCTCTTTTGTTCTCTGCAGCCCCCAGCCCTCAGGTCAGACAAGACAGAAGCCAGTCTCTCGTGCAGCAACCTGAATATCTGGAACATTAGATATATATTTTATTATTTTCTTTTATTCCTGAGGGAGAAGCCATAAACTGGTGCTTTCCCCTAATCACATAAAGCTATACCAGCTTCTGTCTGTGGTAACACAAAATTTCTTGTGCTGTAACAAGTTGCTGAGATCTTTTGTGTTATCAGCAGCTACCAAGCATCCAAAGTTTTCCAGTTTCCTGTCAGCATTCTGAACCAAATGAGACCTAAATCATTCCCTAAACAGCCCCCGAGGGCTAGAATATTGGACATGTTTTCCATTCTTCTCTCTCCAGAAAGGGAAGGCACAAGTTGGATTTTTGTCCCAATGGTGTTGGGCTATGTTGGCTTTGGGGAAGGGCCCATATAAATTGAAATAAAATGGTTTTATTACTGTATCAATGCAATTATTCTTAGCTTTGAGCTTGCCAGGGGTACTGTGACCTCCTAACTTGTTTCTAGAGTTTTCATAAGGGGTTTTGGACCATATATTGTCATTAAGTCAGTATATCTGTAGGGGAATGATGTCTAAGGCTTCCTATTCTTCCATCTTGCTGACATCACTCTAAAAGTAGTCTAATCTTCCTTTTTAAAATTTAATTGTGCCATATAAAATCACAGGAGCAATATCTCACCATATTATAGTCCACAGAGATCAGGATAAGACATTTTTCTTAGGTTCATCTTAGAATTCTGTATGCCAGAATTCTAAAATTTAATGTCTTAACAATCATCTTATTTGCTCATCATTTTGTGGGTCAGTTGGGTCAGTTTTATAATCTGAACTGGACTGGCTGGAGCTGATGGTCCAGGATAGCCTCACTGACATGTCTGTGCCCCAGCTGAAATGCCTGGGATGGCTGGAAGGCTAAGGAACACTGTCTTTTATTCCCCAGAGGCTAGATCAGACTAATTCATATGCTGTCAAAAGAGTTCACAACAGCAAAAAAATGAAGCCCCAGTACATAGAACTTAAATTTATGTTTACTGATGTTCCATTGGCCAAAGTAAGTCACATGGTCAAGTCCAAATTCAAGGGGTGGAAGAATAGACTCCATCTTTTGATGGGAGGGGTTGTAAAGATTTTATGGTCATTTATTTGTGATCTACTGCAAACCCCTGACTAATGACATATTTATTATGAACAATATTTCACCCTGTGAAATCCTGGTCCAACCAAATTGTTGGGTAGTTCATTGGACTTCATTTTCAAAGGATTTGACTGATATTAATTATGATCCCATAAATTATACAAAAGCATAGTTTCTGACTTAAAATACCAGGCTAATCACTTTGCTGCTGCTTCTCCTTCTCCTTCTCCTTCTCCTTCTGCTTCTCCTTCTCCTCCTTCTTCTTCGCCAGGGTGGACTTAGACTCACAACTCATTGAAAATCACAAGTATCATTTGCATGTGTATGGATTTGTCATTTGATTTTATCACACTGGTATTTCTTACCATCTTCTTAACTTTAAAATGAACACTTGAAACCACAACAACCAAAAGAAGATAATATTAAAAAACTTCTTCTTATTATAGGAGACAAAATACTTTACTTTAGTGCACTACTGGTACAAAAAAACCCTTAAAGAAGTGACTACTAAAGAAGATGATGTAGAACTGTCTATGGCAAGGAAATTATAGAAGGCAGCAAAAACTCTTGGAGCAAAGTGTTAATCCACTCTCAGTTGATAAGAATGGGCTTGTGGGAAGGTCTATTGATGCCAAAACCTATCCTAGAGGCACCAATAACCTGTAAACAAGACCAGCTGACTCACTTATATCCTAAACTGTGCTGAGTTTGTGAATAACTTAGGTCCTTCTGTTGAAGATGCAACTGTTCAGTGAATAAAGCATCATGAGACTATAGGATAGCATTTATATAAATATATAATAATAATGGCCAATATTTGTTAAATAATTGCTATTTGCTAGGCACTTATCCAAGTGCTTTGCCAAAATAAACTCATTTAATCTCTATAATACCAGAATGAGATGAGGTACTTCTATTATCAGTTGAGGAGGCTGAGGCACAGAGAAGTTAAGTAATTTGCCCAAATTTACACAGCTATAATATAGCCAAGTAGGCATTTGAACCCAGATAGTTTAACTTGAGAGCCTGTTCTTTCATCTATTATGCTATTAGATGTGCGTGTGTGTGTGTGTGTGTGTATCTCTAGATCTGGAAAGGTATACATACAAAGTCAGGTGTCATTATTTCTAAATAATGAGATTACATGTGACTTTTATCTTTGGTTCTTTATGTAGCTGCATTTTCTATTTTTTCCATAACATGTAGTTCTACTTGTAAAATCATATTAAAGCCTTGTAATGATCATGTAATATAATGAACTGCCTCTTCCCATAATTTGCTTCCTCTCAAAAAAAAAAAAAGTTCTTCAAGATCTCAGGCACTGGAGTGATCTCATTAATAACTCACACTCCTTCCTCCCCTCTGCTCTGCCAAACTCTTTCTGTTGGATTTTGCCCCCATGTTCTTAGACACGTAGTTGAAAGATGCTTGCCACAATTCCAAGCATCATATCCTCTTTTTTTTCTTTTTTTTTTATTAAATCATCACTGTGTACATTAATGCAGTAATGGGGTACAATGTGCTGGTTTTATATACAATTTGAAATATTTTCATCAAACTGGTTAACATAGCCTTCATGGCATTTTCTTAGTTATTGTGCTAAGTTGTTTATATTCTACATTTAGTAAGTTTCACACGTACCCAATTGCTAAGTCATGGAAGAAGCCCAAGTGCCCATCAACCCACGAAGGGATCAATAAATTGTGGTATATGTACACCATCACATCCTCTTTAATGAAAAGGAAGCAGGACCAGGCACAGTGGCTCATGCCTATAATCCTAACACTGTGGGAGGCAAAGATTGGTGGATTGCTTGAGCTTACAAGTTTAAGGCCAGCCTGAGCTAGAGTGAGACCCTGTCTCTAAAAAATAACCAGGCATTGTGGTGGGCACCAGTAGTCTGCGTTACTTGGGAGACTAAGGCAAGAGGATCTCTTGATCCCAAGGATTTTGAGATTGCTGTGAGTTCTGATGACTTGGTAGTCTACCCAGAGTGACAAAGTGAGATTTTGTCTCAGAAAGAAAAGAAAAGAAAAGAAAGCAATATTGGTGACCACACAAACAGACAAAAAGGCTTTTACATTCGGTGATTCTCCTTTTATCAGAATAGCCCTCTGAAAGACTTTGCTTTCATATTATTGATCCAAACTGGGTCACATGGCCATTCCTAGCTGGAAAATTGAATAAATGGTTTCCAGTTCCTATAATGGAGGGCAGTAAAAGAGAAGGTGCCTGGGAATGACTGCTGGGCTAGCCAGCTATAGGGGATCTGTCACATTTCAAGACTAGGGTAGGGTTACACCTGTGGCTCAAGGAGTAGGGCGCCAGCGCCATATACCAGGGATGGTGGGTTCAAACCTGGCCCAGGCCAAAAACTGCAAAAAAAAAAAAAAAAAAAAGACTAGTGTAAAATATATTCCTTTTTCTAAAGAGACTCAACAAAGAGCTCATAAGGAGATAAGAACCAATAACACTCATCAGGGATTCAAGAGATCTAGGCTCCAGCCCTATCTATTACACTCATTTTCTTTGAGACTAAATAAATAACTTACCCTCCTTGATTCTCAGTTTACTTGGCTATAAAATGAGGGTACTATACTATGTGATCACTAAAGTCGCTTACATCTTAACATCTGATAATACTAGAAATCAATAGATTAATAGATCTTGCAAATATTTATATTGTAGATCAAGTCTACAGTAAATTCCACTTGCAGAAGAGCCTCCAATCACCTACATGGAAGGAAGAGGAAACAAGGCACATACATATTCAAAAAAAGGGCTGGATGTATGGACACAAACCTCTGTTCCCACAGAAATAGAAACAGGTCGACTATTTGAATCACAAATGTTTGTAAGTTTCACAGAAGTGTCAATGGTGAGTTCCAAAACTGATGAAAATGACAAACGTGCTGAAGAACAACAGACCTATTATTAAGTGCTGATCAGTTAATCTCTTTGGAAACTACCATTCCCTTTGGAAATACCCTTCATGACATGATGCTTCTCTCTTATTGAGCATCATATCTCTCTCTCTCTCTCATGTTTTCATGGATGAAGTCACTTGCCTTTTGTATGAAATATTGGATTTGGGTTACTTTACTTTTATCCTCTCTCTTTCTCATCTACCTTACTGTGCAAGCTAGAAAGCTAAAACTACAATTTCCCTACATTTCATAGAAACTTGGCTTCCAGATGTGAATTTTAGGTTCTGCTAACTATATGTATTCATGTGAGTTCTGGAAAGTAGAAGTGAGGCAGAAGTTGTAGTCCTGCCTTTTGGATATATTTTTGCTGACAAAGACATTTATAAACATGTGAGATTCCCATGTTCATTCTTCTTGCCTCTAGGAGTTGAGAGATGCTGGTGGGAAGGAGTTCAGAGATAGTGGCCACTTCTTGATTCTGGTTTCTGGATGCCTGTATCACAGCTACAGTGTTCTGTTCTTGAGCTCAGTTATTCTAGTGGTGAGCTCAGAGGTAGTGCTCTTCTGGTGGGTCAGTCCTATATTGTTCCATGAAGCATTCATGGGGGTACAGCTTAGAAACCACTTCTTCAGACCTTTCAATTATACCATAAGATACCAATTCTCTGTATTTAATTCCTTCTTTTGCACAATACAAGGGTTTTTGTTTCTTGCAATGAATCTTAATAATCATTTCTTGATAAAGCACACATGCTTATGCCAAAATAAATAAGAGCATCTTTAGATATCAAAATAACACAGGCATTTCCCTACTCTATTTTTCAATATCAGAGCCATATCCCCCCCCCCACCTTTTACCCCACCATTCTTGCTACATCTTTAGCGGAGAAGACCTGGAGGCATAATGGAAGGACCACACAGAGAGATGAACAGGAATCATCCCTGTGTGGATAATTGCTTCTCAGCCTCCAGAAAGGAGGGCTCTAACATGAAAGTTTTCATGACAAAGGGTTTTGAGTTAGAATTTGTTGCCACATTAGGAAAGTAACATTCTCATATCCTTGCTTTGTTAACTTCTTTTCCTTGCTTTTTAACTGACTGCTTAGGTAAAGTCTCACTGGAACTCAGTTCAAGAGATGGGGTGGGTATGGGCCAGTACTGTAGTTTAGAAATGCTAAGTGACTCCTGAATTCTAGTGTGAAAACCCGGGTGCTCACGTTCTACTTCCACCTGTGAATTTTCTTTTTTGTTTACCTGGCTACAAATTTTAGTGAACAAGTAAAACTCAGCATATGCGTCTAAAAGGGAGATCCCATAAAGGTGAGTGGTGTGTTTCTATGTGCCAGGAAAGCATACATAGCTAAAAGACCCACAAAAGGTATAGGTGGGTCAGGAAGCCTGGCGATGAGTGACAAAAGTCCTTGCTGTGGAGACACATCAAGGGTGAGATACTTTATAAGAAGTCCTCTTGATATTTGAAACCTAAATGCCTTTAAGTAAGTTTTTTAATCAGACCTCTTTCTTCAAACATATTTCAACTTATGATAGTTTCATGAAGAGTATTTGGTGAATTAATAAAGGACTGAAATATCTTTTTGGACTGAAGCTATAAAAGCTCACCAAAGTTGTTCTTGTCTATTTTTTTTTCCAAATCTGTAGAGAAAGAAAAAATTATATGGACTATATTTGGGGTTCTAGAAATAGTTATCAAGGATTTTATTTTAAGTAGAGCTTGATAGTGGGAGGAAATGGACATATAGTACTTATATACTGTTGGTGAAAGTGTAAATTGGCATGAGATTTCTGGAGGGCAATCTGGCAATATGTCTCAAAAATTTTAAATGGGCACTTCTTCATCCAGAAATTCAGCTTGTAGAAATTTATCCTGAGGAAAGAACCAGGCAACTGCAAGAAGACATATGTCCAAGGATGTTCACTGAAAGACTCTGTATAAAATGTAAAAAGTGGAAATAGCCAAAAGGTTTGTTGGTGGAAGAATAGTTTAGTAAAATGTGATGGAGGCTTTCCAATGGAATATCATGCTGAGTCAGGGGTATTTATATGTTTTAACATAGAAAGATAACTACAATAAACTGAATATCAACAAAAGCTAGTTACAGAGTATTTTTTGTATATTCTGTACATTTTCAATGATTGTATATTCTGCTACCATTTATACTTGATTCATGACAGATGCTTAATAATATTTAGTGAATTAATTCATGTAAATTTATCTTTATATATTTGCATGTGCATTATGCATTCTGAAGGCTTATATGCCTATCCATTAAAAGTGGTTATTTTTATCATCATTGGATGTGATTGAAGCCTGAGGCCATAGTGGAATTTTTTAAAAACAACTTTTGCTTTATGACTTTTTATTTTTCTGCATTATCTTAATTTCAAAATAAGCATGTGTTTTTTATAACTTTTAAATTATATTTCTACTTTGAAATAATATATAATTCTCAAATTCTATAACAGGTGAAGGTACCTAGAGCACACTATTATAAAACTCTTACAAACCCAGTGGAAAAAGGAAAACAACTCAACAGAAGAATGGAAAAACGGTATGAACAGGCTATCCACAGAATAGAAAAACCAAAAGGTCAGGAAACGAATGTTAAGATGACAAGGTGAAATAATGAAGTACCACTGCTTAGCCACCAGATTGCCAAAAGTTTGGCAGTATCACAGATTTTAAGAATGTAGATAAACAGGGATTCTTATTTACCACTGGTGGAACTATGAATTAGTACTCTTTGGACAGCACCTGGTAAAATGGAAACTGTGGAGGGAATGTCACTCCTCTGCAGAAAAAGACATGCACCCTTAGGAAATGAGGCTGTTTTAATTTGTTGTGCTGTAAAAGTGTTGCTATAATTTATGAAAAAGTGGTCCTCTTAGAAGCCAATTGGGGAGCAAGGGAACTAGGATTATGGAGGGGGACAAGAAGTCAAGCAAGGGTTGATTTTAAGGCAAGCCCAACAGCCTCAGCTGACCCAGAAAGGGAGCTCTGGGTTCTCCTTCTTTTTCAGCCACTGGCTAAGAACCCACTTGGAGGATGTAAACACCCAGGCACTTCTCAATCTTTGTGACTGTAGACAAAGGCGCTCCAAGAAACCATGGGAAATCTCTAGAGTCTTCATTGTGGGCCATTAGAAACAAACGTTTACAGTAGCTGGAAAGAGGAACATAAATGGTTAAAAGAAAACTCCTGAGTCTGGAGGGAGTACTGACAGCACATAGTATTGGTGCAAAATATACCCTGAAATGATATTTAATAATTTCATGATTTTCATTAAGAGGTAGAAGAGGGAACAAGAACTTATCTGTAATTATTTTTTAATGAATCCAGTGTAATAAATACAAATAATAGCCAGTTCTGGAGAGTGAAAACATGGATGAAACCAGGATCACTGTGAGCACCAAACATGCCCAAGCATAACTGGTGAAGAGGGCAGGGAGAATCCCAATACTTGGTTTGCAATAGGAACCAGGGAACATCCTACATGTGGACTCCACATGGGCCATGAATCTTTAGTGTTAGCATAGAATAGAAGGTGCTCAACAAAACGATAGTGAAGAATGCAGCTTTGGAATCCTTTCAAAGATTGTTCTGCAAACTATAAAGAGGCCTCTTCCTGTCCACACATACTTTGCTGCAGACCACACTTCAGCTTTGGCACTTTGAGGATAGTATATATTGATGTCAACATCCAGCAAAAATTTTAGAGTTTGGGAGTAACAAACATGTTCATACACACCTGGGGGACACCCTCTGTGCACTCCCAGAAATAACTGGGGCAGTGGAAGCAGATTAGGACAGTACTTTGTGGCTGAGATACCACCCAAGCCAGAATAAGTTAAAAGTGAATTCTTTCGGGGGATGATGGAAAATGCTCTAGAATTAGATCCTAGTGATGGTTGCACAAGTCTGTATGTATGCTAAAACCAATAGAATTGCTCACTCAATAAAGGTCAATTTTATGCTATGTAATTTATAAATCAATATATGAAAGATATATCTGCACTCCCATGTTCACTGCAGCATATTCACAATAGCCAAGATATGGAATCATTCTAAGTGTCCATGAGCAGATGAATGGATAAAGAAAAATATTGCATATATACACAACAGAATATTATTCAGCCATTAAAAACCTGTTAAAAAAGAATTCATCTGGGTTCCATGGCTCACTCCTATAATCCTAGCACTCTGGGAGGCCAAGGTGGGAGGATTATTTGAACTAAGGAGTTTGAGACCAGTCTGAGCAAAAGTGAGCCCTGTCTTTACTAAAAATAGACAAAAATTGACCAGGCATGATGGCATACCTGTAGTCTGAACTACTTGGGAGACTGAGGCAGAAGAATTGTTTCAGCCCAGGAGTTTGAGGTTGCTGTGAGCTAAGCTGACTCCACAGCACTCTAGCCTGGGCAAGAAAGCAAGCAAACAAAAAATTCCCAAGAATAAAGACAAATAGCCAACAAGCACATGAAATAAGTGCTCATCATCCCTAATCATCAGAGAAATGCAAATCAAAACCACTTTGAGATAAGACCTAACCCCACTGAGAATAGTCCATATCACAAGGTCCTGAAACTGCAGATGCTGGCAGGAGTGCAGAGAGAGGGATTCACTTATGCACTGTTGGTGGGGTTGCAAACTAGTATAGTATTTTTGGAAAGACGTATGGAGAATCCTCAAAGAACTCAAAGTAGACCTCCCATTGGATCCTGCAATCGCATCACTAGGTATCTACCCATGAAAAAAAATAATCATTGTACTGTAAGGACATTTTCACTCAAATGTTTATAGCAGCTCAATTCACAATTGCAAAGATGTAGAAACAATCCAAGTGCCCATCAACCCAGAAATGGATTAGCAAACAGTGGTATATGTATACCATGGAATATTATTCAGCCATAAAATATATGGAGACTTTGAATCTTTCATATTTACCTAGATGGATCTGAAGAACATTCTCCTAAGTAAAGTACCTCAAGACTGGAAAAGCAAACATGCCATGTACTCAGTTCTCATCTGAAACCAGTAGCTCAATAACTACAAGCCCACATGAGAGAAAAACACAATTAAATTCAATAAGGGGAGAGGAGGAGAGGGTGGGTGGTGGGAGCTCAGTAAATTCCTGCCTATCGGGTACCTTGTAGGGGTATATGGCACACATCCTGAGTGAAGGACACAACTACGACTCGGACTTTGGACTTGGCCTTACAAACACAAATAATGTAACCTAATCATATGTGCCCTCATATTAATCAAAAATTAAAGAAATAAATACACACATAAATAAATAAAATTCTATCATTTACAGTACCATGAATAACCTTAGAGGACATTATGTTAAGTAAAATAAGTCACATGCAGAAAGACAAATACTGCATGGTCTAACTCATATATGAGAGCTAAAGGCAATCTCATAGAAGTACAGAGTAGAGTAGTAGTGACCAGAATATGGGAAAAGGAGGAGAGGGGTTAGGGAGAGGTTGGTCAACAGATGCAAACATACAGCTAAATAGCTAAATAAGAAGGATAATTCCTAGTGTTCTGTAACACTGTAGGTGACTATGGTTAACAACAATGCATTTTATAGTTTCAAACAGTTTCAACAGGATTTTGAATGTTTCCAATACAGACAAATGACAAATGTTTGAGGTGATGGATTATGCTACTTACCCTGGATTGATCATTACACATTGTATACACATATCCAAACATCACACTGTACCCTCATCAATATGTATAATAATTATAGGTCAATAAGTAAATAAATACAAGAAATAAAAAATTGAGTCATTTGCTCTTAAGACCTTAGTAAGTAGCAGAACTAGGACCTAGGGAGAACCCGAGGCTTCTAAGAACCATCTGTGCTTTGGTCCCGCAAGACGCTAGGACTTCCAAAGGAATAACTCAAAATATCTCTTAATACAATGTTACTACAATTGGCGTGCCACATAGGTTACAGATATGCTGAGACAGTACTGATCCTCACAGCCCTTGGGGCAGCTGCCTAGGGCCCAGGGTGCAAAATATCTTCTCTCAATTGCCTCTGGCCAAGAGCATCTTCCTCCATTTGCCCCCGTGTAGCAAACACATATTATACATTTCCTTGGGTTCCATGATGTGTAAAGGGCTAGAGGGCACTGCCCTGTAGAAACACCTTATCTGTTAACTTTTCCTCTATTTCTTAATGAGAATCTGGGCCTTGCAGAGGTGAGAATGGCAGCTTTGGGGGCATTATTAAACCAAAGGAAGTGGGGTTGGGTAGCTGGAAGAGGGTGCCCTGGGTAACTGTGAGGGCAGCCAGAATCAACTGTGGGAATTGACTTGGATGTTGTCTTTACCTCTGCAGAGAATTATGTTTATTCACCTGGAAAGCAGAAATTGTTGCTAACTGGAGCAGAAAAGTAATTTCCATTTGGATGTGGCAAATGAAGACCAGAGCATCAAGAAGAGGAACCCTCACATAAAGGAGATGGAGTCACCTGTGCTTCCATTTTCAAAGATAGAAACCACAGTCCAGAAGTAACTCTAGGGACCCAGGAAGCCACCACCTGTGAGGACTGGCAGGGGGTAGTGAAAATTCAGACTATCTGAGGCCTACCTTCAGCGAGATTTTAAAAACCCCTTACTAGGCTTTTCTTACTTCTACATATGACCTACCTACCTTTGGGGAAGGTTAGAAAAATGCCCCCCTCCTAGACTCTCAAGATTGTTATATAGTTGGATAATATGTCTCGGGATTTATTATAACTTGCCGCCAAGAGTCCTTTCTGGTATCTTAATTTGGGTTGTCTAGAAACTGACCCTGAGACAATGAATTGAGTGCAAGTAATTTATTTTGGTGGTGCAGGGAACCCAGGAAGGGGTGCAAAGAAATGAGCCAGGGAAGAGAAGGAATGAAGTAAATAATGAATGTTATCAAGCAGGTCTCTACTTTGGGCAAAAGGAACTAATCCCATTGGACATGTCTGGAGAACGGGGAAGCACACATCTCAGAACTATACCCGCTAAAGGGTAAGGTAGTTCTCCACTCTTTTCCCATTCCCCCATTAGTTGAGGGCTACTCCCAAAGTATATTAATCCCCCAGTATCACAGGCCTATTGTGCAGGTGGGCAATGTATGGCCTGGGGTCAGAGAAAACACTAAGGAGATATGAGTGCTGATAGTTACAAGATGGGCCTGTGTCCACCTATGTAGTAAGAGAGGTGTGAGGCTGTGCACAGTAGCTCATGCCTGGAATCCTAGGCATGGGCCTAGGGAGGCTGAGGCAGGAGGATCACTTGAGCTCAGGAGTTCAAGACCAGCCTGAGTAAGAGTGAAACCTCATCTCTACGAAAAATAGGAAAATTATCTAGGCATTGTGGCAAGCACCTGTAGTCCCAGCTACTCAAGAGGCTAAGGCAAGGATCACTTCAGCCCAGGAGTTTGAGGTTGCTGTGAGTCAGGCTGACACCAATGTACTGTAGCCTGGGGCAACAGAGTTTGTTTTTCTCTAAAAAAAAAACAAAACAAACAAATAACCAAAAAAATAAACAAAGGGAAAGAGAAGGCATGGGTGGGCACCAACAGCCTCTGTTACACCTGGCTAAGGTCTTCCTGTGTTCTGGTACTTGCTGCCTCCTCTCGGAAAGGTCACAGAATTGAATTTCCACTATTGACTTCTAGCCCAGCAAAATGTGAAACTTGCAGCCACCAAAGATGCTGACAGTGCTGTTGTCTGTTCTGACAGCATCATTTGTACCCACTCAGATAAAACTTGGGGCGGGGGGGCGCTACACTGCCCTCTTGAGGACTGAGTCTTCTGTGTCCACAAGCTGTCTAAGGTCACCTGTGTCTCTAACAACAGAAGACAGAGCTTCTCACTACAGTTGCCAGATCTGATTTCTGGCCAGCTCTGTCTCTAATCTGGAAGAGACTCAGTGGCCAAAGAAAGTGAGTCCCTCTGGATTCTTGGGCTCTGGATTCAACTGTCATGATGTCCCTGTGAAGCGATGGTGGAGAATTTGGTCCTTGTCACTGTCCCATCCCTGACACACACACACACTCCAGCAAGACAGTACAGTACAGCTGCTAAAAATGTGTGTGTTCACTCTAAAGTTAAACCACCTGCTTCAAAATTCCAATCTCCCCTCCCTTGAACTGATTTGAGTTTTTCTCTTATGAGGGTATGCATTAGATCATCTACCGGCTTCATATTAGAATTGAGTACATTGGATTCTTGCTTCTCCATTCTTGTGACACTTTACGGTATATGGCATACTTCTTGGGGGTGGGACACAATTGTAAGACAGACTTTACCTAATAAATGCAATCAGTGCAACCTAATGCTTTGTACCTTCAATGAACCCCAAACAATAAAAAAGGGAAGAAAACTATATTAAAAAATTACCTTCCCTCAAAAAAAAATTCCAGTCACTTAACCTCTCTGTACTCTAGTTCACGCGTCTAACAACCACCTCAGAGGATTGGTGCAAGGATGAAGTTATATAAACACCTAGAACCTTCCAACAGGACATAGAAAATGTCCAATAAATGTTAACATTTTAAAAGTTCTTCTTATTTGAAAAGATGAAAACACTGGAAGTGGAGATGCATTCAAAGTCACAAGGCAAGTTGGATTTACAGCAGAAAAGAACTCAGCCTGACAGGCCTTGCCCAACTTCTAGCCCAGCAGTTCTCGACACTTTGAGAGTCAGCTGACATTCTAATTCTCACAGTTAACCCCAACTCTTGTACCAGCTCTAGGTATAGAGCTGACATTTCAGCATCACCTTCTCTGCAGCAAGTATTCTGACCACGTGTGAGGTCCATTTCTAAGCCTGACTCTCCTAACCCCAATTTCCATGCCTTGGCTTCCCCTATAGTCCCTGTTCCCATTCTTCTGTCCATTCAACACAATTCCTGGCACCAGATAGGTGCTCAGACAGGGTGACCTGGTTGCAGTGTTCTGCCTACTGAGTGAATACGAGGATCAATACCATTACCCTTACCAGGAACTAATGTCAAGCCAGAGGCAGGGGACTGCTCTTCCCTGCTGAGCCCTTGGAATCATATTCTTTTTGCTTATGCTTCTCTACCCAATCCAATGTGAGTTCCTGGGCACCATGCTCACTCAGCTACCTCATCCCAATTTTATTGGATGTTTAGCTGGGTGGAAAGCAGAAGTAGCTGTTACTTCTGATGCCAGATTGAGCCTCCAGGACAAACTTCCTCTAGAGAGCAGAGCCTGCAGCTGAGCCAGCACCCACACAATCCACTCTAGTCCAGTGGGTGGATCTGCGGCCTGCTGCCACCTCTCCTTCCTTCTTCATTCTGTTAAGTGGTAGATCTACTGGTCCAGGAGGTGCCCCAGGTCACATTGGCTGCACCATACTCATTTCTTCTCCATCTATGATAAAAAAAAAATTGTCTCTGACTTTGGAGTCCAATCAAACAGTGGCTGATTCGGAAACCACTAAATTTGCAGATTAAGTTCAAAGTAGAATAATTCTTCTTCTTCTTCTTCTTCTTCTTCTTCTTCTTCTTCTTCTTCTTTCTTTCTTTCTTTCTTTCTTTCTTTCTTTCTTTCTTCTTTCTTCTTTCTTCTTCTTATTCTTCTTTTGCAGTTTTTGGCCAGGGCTGGGTTGATCCCACCACCTCCAGCATATGGGGCCAGTGCCCTACCCCTTTGAGCCACCCCAAAAGTAGAATAATTCTTGAGGCCCTGCAACACATGTATACTTAAACTCAACATTAATTTTTTGTCACCAATTCTATGTGCTAATGGTACTACAATTAATAAGTCACATCAGTTCTATCCTATTGGAGAAGGCAGATGTGCAAACAAATAGCTATTATACGAGGCTATAACTTCTAAAATAAAAGTATCATTAAAATGCTATGGGAATATCAATAAAGGAGGAATTAATTCTGTGGGGAAAGGTCAAGGAAAGCTCCAAAATGGACATGATATCTGAGCTGAGTTTGAAGGGAAGGATGAGTGGAATATGTCAGATGGAGAAATGGGGAAAGGGCATTTTATTTTAATTTTTTCCTCCTTTTTAGCATGAAGTCAAGAGAGCTCTGTTAGCCATATCTCTCAGTTTGCTAACACTATCTTCAGTGGTTCGTCAAAGTTCCCCATTTTGCTTTCTTTCTCTTTCTCTTCAAAGTTTCTATTCCTTGAGTCAATTCTTTTCTCCCATAGGCACCCTCTTGAAGGTATATAAGTGGCATCCTAAAATAATCTTTTGTATTTGCCAAATACATAGTATTTTTCATGCATATGTGGTTTCTAATTATACAAATGGTATTATACTATGAATGTCATTCTTTCTTACTTTATTCACTCAACACTTTTTAAAGATCTATGCATTCTAGTGCACATACATTCATTTATTTTCTTCTAACTGTAGCATAGTGGTCTATGGTATGCATGAATCTCATTTTTCTCATCAGCTCCCCTAATAATGGACACCTCAGTTGCTTCTAACTCCCTCCCCTCATAAAGAATATCCTCACATATGCCCCTTAGCAGACCTATGCATAAATTTTCTTGGTCACAATCCAAAGTGTGGGTCTGCTGGGTCATAGGCCATCTTAATACTTAATTCTACAAGATATTGCCAAATTGCTCTCAAATTGCATGCCTTCAGGAAAGAGTTATTGAGTACCAAACACATACCAGGCACTATATAAGCCACAGGAGCTTTAGCCATGAACCAAATATCTGCTCTCGATGAACTTTTAGTCAAGTATGAGAGACAGCAATGAACTAATACATGCATAATGAAGTACCACATCATCAACAGTGCCATGAAGAAAATAAAGCAGGGTTGGAGACAGAGAGTGACAAGGGTGCTACTTTAGGTAAGATCATCAGGAAAATCCTACTGAGGGAGTAATATTAGATGAGAGGTCTGAAAGGAACCTATGTATGCATAGATCTTTAAAAAGTGTTGAGTGAATAAAGAATGACATTTGTGTAATTAGAAACCACATATGCATGAAAAATATTATGTATTGTGCAAATACAAAAGAGTATTTTAGGATGCCACTTATACACCTTCAAGAGGGTAACTATGGGGAAAAAGAATGGACTCAAGGAATAGAAGATTTGAAGAGAAAGAGAAAGAAAGCAAAATGGGGAACTTTGATGAACCACTGAAGATAGTGTCAGCAAACTGAGAGATATGGCTAACAGAGCTCTCTTGACTTCATGTTAAAAAGGAGGAAAAAATTAAAATCATAGTGAGCTATGATATGTACTGGGTCTAGAGGGAGAACATTCTGGGCGTAGGGAGGCAGGAGCATGTTCGGTATGTGTGAATGAAAGCAAAAGAACAGTGTTTGGAAATGTTCAGGAATGAATTATTGACAATAATGTTAGTAAAATGCTTAGCACAGTGCCAGGCACCACTAAGTGATCATCTGTGACTTACTAGAGGTGTGACAACTAAGTTCATGAACTTGCCACTGTGCACTTACTTTGGCAGCACTGTAGCACTGTATGAACACCTCAGTAAGGTTTCATTACCTCAGTATAGCAGTGCCTCAAGGCTGTGTTTGTGTCAAGGTGTAGTGGTGTCTTGCTGAGTGGTGTTCATTATTGTTGTTGTGTGTTTTGGTGTGCTTTTGCAAAAAATGTCAGAGTTTGAATTACAGCAACAAACAAAAATTAAATTTCTTGTTAAACTTGGCAAGAATGCAAGTGAAATAAGGGACATGTTAGTCTATGTTTATGGGGCTAATGCCTTGAAGAAAATGGCACTGTACAAATAGATTTAATGTTTTTCTTAGATAAGAGAAAGGATCACTAATGAAGAGAGTTCAGGGCAGCCAGTAATGAGCAGAACTGATGAAAACAGTGCAGATATCCATCAAATTATGCATCAGAATCATTGGCTAACTGCAAGAAGCCTAGAAGGCCAAGTAAACATCAATAGAGAAGCAGAAAAATCCTAAATGAAAATTTTGACCAAAACCCATGGTTCTTGCATCACAACAATGCACCAGCTCACACAGCACTGTCTGTGAGGGATTTTTTTAGCCAATAAATAATAACTGTAATGGAATGCCCTCCTTGCTCTCCTGATCTCACTCTTGATGACTTCTTTCTTTACCCAATGGTAAAGGAAACATTGAATGAAAGGCATTTTGATGACATTCAGGACATCAAGGGTAATACAATGACAACTTTCATGGTCATTCCAGATAAAGAGTTCCAAAATTGCTTTGAAGGGTAAACTAGGTGTTGGCATCAGTGCATAGCTTCCCAAGGGGAGTACTTCAAAGGTGACCATAATGTTATTTGTCAATGAGATCTGTAGCACTTTAAATTGCTGAGATCGTGAACTTAATTGACAGACATTGTATTACTGTTACGGAGTATCACTATTAGATTGGAATTTTGGGAAGGTCTTTTTCATTGCCAAAGGAAGAAGGAACGAGAGCATTAGAGGCCAATTAAAGGATCCAGGGCCTATAGAGTGGGCAATGTGGACTTAGTTTAGTGTTGTTTAGACAGCCCTAGAAGGGTTTCTGTTTGTTTATTTTCACAAGTGTCTTCTGAACAAGCCTTGGGAACTGGTTGGGAGTAATGATTGAGCTGACAGTCCTCATTCATATTCATCATCACTGGTAGTACACCCAGACTATGGTCCTTACCATAGGACCTCTTCTGGTCCATACAGAAGAGGGAGTTCCTTCAGGGATCAAAGAGGTACTCAGAAGAGACCCTGGACCAAGTGTATCCCTTGTTTGTTGGAAGTTTAGGGTGAACAGTATCTTGGCAGATTGTTCCAGCTAAATGCCCAAATGATCAACTAATTACTTGGGTCTAAACACAGCTGAACAAATCTACCTTCTCAAGACATTGCCAGAGGTTCGAGCAAATTCATCCTGGCTACATGTGAGCACCACAGACCAAGGACCAGATGACTGGGCCAGGAGGGACATTTTTCGCTTTTTTGCTTCCTTCTGTTAAAAAATAGTGTACTATAGCTTTCCTACTGACAGATGTTATGGTGGTTATAAAAAAAATATGAAGAGATATTGAGTCTCACTAGAAATCAGTTCAAATACAATTATAAATAGAAATGAGAGTCCATTTTTCATCCACTAGGTTGGCAAACATTAAAGTGATGGGTAGCAGCCAATGTTGGGGAGAGAGGGAGGGAAATGGGCACTGCTGTACACCTTGCTGGGAGTTTTAATTGCCAAAGACATTTTGGAGGGCAATTTAGCAGCTTTTAACAACATTGAAAATGGTCAGAGCCTTTGGCCCAGCAAGCCCTTTTCCAAATAAATCAGCCTCTAGAAACTCTATCTCATAGGTATATTTGCATGTGTACCCAAAGATAGATATGCAGTTGACCTTGAACAACACAAGTTCGAACTGTGTAGGTCCACTTACAGGTGAATTTTCTTCTGCCTCTGCCACTCCTGAGACAACAAGATCAACTCTTCTTCTTCCTCCTTTTCAGCCTACTCAAAGTGAAGATGAGAATGAAGACCTTTATGATGATCCACTTCCACTTAGTAAATACAGTTTCTCTTCCTTATGCTTTTCTTAATAACATTTGATATATAACATTTAAAATGTGTGTTAACTGTTTGTGTTATCAATAAGGCTTCCAGTCAACAATAGTTTGTGAGTAGTTAAGTTTAGGGGGAATCAAAATTAATATATTAATTTTCTACTGTGCAGGGGGTTAGCACCTTAACCCCAGTGTTGTTCAAGGGTCAACTGTGTGCATGTGTGTGAAAAACACAATTGATCAGACTGCTCACCTATAGAGGACTGGTTAAGTAAATTGTGGCATGTCTGTATAATGGATTTCTTGCTATGTACTGACAAGGAAAGATACAATAATGTGGATATAATAATATGGATATAATTGAATAATGTGCAAGATAGAATCCCAGTGATATATCAAAAAAGAAATCTCTACACGTTCATTTATTTTTCTACAAGGTTTGAAAGAACACACTTCAACTGTTAACTCTGACTACTCTCTGGGGAGGAAGTTTTAAAAAAGGGTAAGGGTGGCTTGGAAGGGTTTTCCTCTGACTTCTCATTTAGCACCCATGCATTATATGTGTGTTTAAAAGGAATTATATAGGACAAATAGAAACAGAAACTAAGAGGCTGTAGAGCATTTGGGTTTAATGTGCTTCATTTTCCTCCTCCTCTTCCCCACTGTCATCATCCTGATCATCTGCTCAAACCCTTGAGCTCTTTCTCTTCCTGGGCACAGGACAGACCCTGAATCCTAAGCAAGCTCTTACTGTGGCTGATAGCTCTGTCAGCTGTTAATTATTCATGCTAATGGAAGGGGCTGGAGGCACAGATAATGCAAAATGAAGAAGAGTGAATCTTTCAGAGTCTGGTCTACTCCCCTCATAGATCCCCCAGGGACACCTTGCATACTGTAGGTATTTACTAAGCAATACATATTGATTGATATGGATTGATATTTGTCTCTGCAATTTCAAAGCACCCGCCTTCTCAGACTTATAGATTCATACTCCTGCTCAGTGCCTCCCTCAGACCTTTATTGGCCTGGCCCTGCAGGTGGGGACCTCACCACTGTATGGGGGAGGGGGATCCCCCCAAGGATTGTCAAGCCCCTGGCATTAGCCACCAATGGCTATTCCTTCTATGGATAAAACAGAGATTGCAGAGTTCTTGTTGCTTTTGGTTTGCTTTTACATAAACTGAACTGGTAGCTTTGTCTCTCTCATGAGTTTTTAGCCTGCTCATGTTTAGAAAGCACAAACAAATCGAAACAGAAATTTTACTTTCCTTGGAATGGCCAGATTAAAAAAAAGAAAAAGACTGACACCTGCAAATATGGATGAGGATGTGGAGTAATAAAAAATCCTACACTGTGGGGGGACTATAAAATGGTATAACCATTTCAGAAAACTGGCACTTTCTTACAATCACACATCTAACCCCATGAGCCAGCAATTCCATTCCCAGGCATTTACCAGAGAGAAATAAAAATACAGATTCATAATAAGATTTGTACACGAACATTCACAGCAGCTCTATTTGTGATAGCCACAAACATGGAACAACCCAAATGTCCATCCATGGACAAATAGATTAGCAAATTGTGGTATATTTGTACAGTAGAACATATTCAACAATAAAAGAACAAACTAATGATACATGCAACGACATGTATTGTTAACCTCCAGACTCAATTCAAGCACCACTCTGAGAGTCCAAACATCGCTGCGAAGGCACAAGGAATTTTATTCATTGAAGCTCAGAGCCTGGTTTGCCCTTTAAGAAAAAGTGGGAACAGCCCTTACAGACTATTTAGAAAGTCTCTTTATACCTCTTCCTCTTCCTTCTCATTAGACCATCCCGCCCCATCCCCTTATTGGTAGGTAAACCATGTCTGTCCTAAACTGACAGGTACAGGGTGGTCGTGTTCAGGGTTGATTGGCTCAGGGACGAGTCTTCTTTGTCTCAGGTGAGCGAATGAGAAGGAAGGGATAAAGGTTGCAAGTGGGGCGTGTGCAGAGTAGAGTGGTGAGTGCAAAAAGGGGAGGGGGTCAGGATGTGGGCTGAGTGCACAAGGGGGCTAGTGGGACAAAGGGGAGGGGGTCAGGATGTGGGCTGAGTGCACAAGGGGGCTAGTGGGACAAAGGGGAGGGGGTCAGGATGTGGGCTGTAACACCTAGGTATGATAAGGTCCTTGGTATGCTGCGGCCTATTGTTCTGAATAAACAGCAAAAGGAGGTAGTTTGACTTGTGACTTGAGTTAGTTTGGCTCCTACAGTATCAATACCAAAAACGTTTTGTGAAGCAAAAGAAACCAGACTTGAGAAAAAAATATATTGCATAATTCCATTTTTATGAAAGTCTAGAACCAGCAAAAGGTCTCTACAGAGACACAAGTCAGAAAGGAATGCTTATGGGGCTGGAAGGCATTAACTGGAAAATAGCATGTGATCTTTCTGGGGTTATGGAAATGTTATAGATCTTGGTAAAACTCATCAAACTGAACATATAATAATGTACTAGTGCGCTAGGGCTGTCAAAACAAAATACCACAGACTGGGGGGTTTAAACACCAGAAAATTATTTTCTCACAGTTCTGGAAGCTGGAGGTTCAAGATCAAAGCATTGACAGGTTGGTTTCTCCTGAAGCCTCTTCCTAGCTACCCTGGAGACAGCTACCTTCTCATTGTGTCCTCACATGGTCTGTGTGTTGTCTGTGTCCAAATCGCCTCTTCTTTTAAGCACATCGGTAGTATTGAATTAGAGTCCAGCCTAATGATTCCATTTTAATTTTGTTACTTCTGTAAAGACCTTTTTTCCAAATGTGGTCACATTTTGAGGAACTAGGGAATAAGATTTTAACATATGAATTTTTTAGGGGGAGACAAAATTCAGCCCATAATAATACTGTGTACTTTATTATTTGTAAATTGCTTTTCAGTAACAAAAGAAATAAAGAAAACAATGGTAAAATACCCCTTATTCCTAGAAATAGGGGGGAAGTGGCCATTTGTGAACAGTGGGGATACAGTAAATAAGTTACAAAACAGCACACAACAACAATAATGAATGCCACTTAGCTAGACACCACTGCAGATTGACAGACACTGATATATCAAGGTCATGAAATTCTACCAATTTGTTTATATAGGGCTACCAACAATGTAAATTCATGATAGCAAGTTCATGAACTTAATTGTCACACCTTGTATGATGACAGTTCTGATGGTCATTCCAGAAAAAGCATTCCAAAATTGCTTTGAAGGTGGACTAGGTGCTGGCATCAGTGCATAGCTTTCCAATGGGAGTACGTCAAAGGTGACCATAGTGATATTCAGCAGTGAGGTAAGTAGCACTTTTTCTAGGACAAGTTTGTGAACTTAATTGTCACACCTCATATCTAGAATGGAGCCCTTTACATGTATTAACTAATTCAATCTTTTCAAACATGCTATGAGGTATAGATACCATTACTTTCCACATTTTAAAATGAGGAAACCAAGTCACAGAGAGGGTGAGGAATTTATTTAAGGTCACACAGCTAGAAAGTGGAAAGCCAGGATATGAATCCAAGCATGCTATGCCCAGAACCTGCACAATCACCACTCAACTCTGCCCCACTAGCTAGGAAGATTACTGACAGATAGATGTCTAGGAAGGCAGATGTGTCCAGAAATCATAGGACCCTCCTAAAAGAGAAACAGAAAAACTCCAGGTTAAAAACTAAAGGAGGTTCTAAGAAGAAATTAGCTGATCACTGTGTTGCCTAACACAGTGCTGGGCACATAATGGGTTTCAATATTATTTCTGAGTACACTTGACAAGTTTACCTGCCAGTACATGCAGGTCACCATCTTAGGGTATCTGGCCTCACCCGTAATTTGTAAGTCCCTAAATATGTATGAGTGTGTATGTGTTAACTTTTCACAAAACTATAAAATATATAGAAAAAAACACAGAGGCCCCCCACTCCAGACATCATCTCTACTACCAAGGCTAAATGTATTTTAAGTTTTAAAAGCATAGACTGGTCTTGCCATCTGAATTAGTTTCTCAGAGCTGCTGTAACAAAATAGCACAAACTATCAGCTTACAGGGCTGGAGGCTAGAAGTCCAAAATCAAAGTGTGAGCAGAGCCATGCCCCCTCTGAGGGCTGTAGGGGAGAATCCTTTTTTGGCTCTCCCTAGCTGCTGGTGGTTTGCCAGCAATTCTTGGTGTCACTGGGCTTGCAGCTGTAGCACTTTAATCTCTGCGTTTGTCATCATGTGGCATTCTCATGTGTCTGTTATCTCTGTCTCTCCCCTTCTTATTAGAACTAGATCAAGGGCCCACCCTATTCAAGTACAAGCTCATCACGACTGTACATCTATAATCACCATATTTACAAAAAAGGTTACATTCTAAAGTACTTGGGGTTAGACCTTCAACATGTCTTTTTGAGGAGACACAATTCAGCCCATAACACCATCCAAATGAAACAAAATGACATCATACAGTAAGAACTCTGGTGGCTGGCTTCTTTCACTTCCTTTATATTTGTAATACGTAGTTACAGTTTGTTCAATCTCACTATGGTATAGTATCCTACTTTGTGAATTCACCATCATTTATCCATTGTACTGGGAAGTTTCCTGCTTGATGCTAGTATGAATAATGCTGGTATAGATATTTGAGTATGAGTATTTTAGTGGACTTATGCATGCATTTCTGTTGGTATATATGTGAGAGTAGAATTGCCAGGTCATAAGGTGGTCAGCTCCAGCAGATACAGGTAAATAGTATTCCAAAGAGATTTTACCAATTTCTCCTTCCACCAGCAGTGTATGAGGAGGGTTCTGGTTACTCCTCCTCCTCCAACACTTGATAATTGTCTTTCTTTTTCATTTTAGCTATTCCAGTGCATATGTTGAGATCACATTGTGCTGTGTTTTTAACTTGTTTCCTTTTGTTTTTCATTTTAGCTTCTCATCCCTCTTTGCTCATCATATATAGTACCCTTCCAAGTCTCTTTGTTACCCATTCCCACAATGAGGATCTCCAGATTTCTTCTTTACAGTCAGATGCCTCGATCTATAGGGAAACCAATATTTTTTCCCCGTTTACCATCCTCTTACCCAAGATTTCTCTTGCAGCATCTTTGAAGTGCCTCTCAACTCACTCATGCTGCAAAAGGATCCATGCCTATTTGTTGATTATTTTGTTTTTCATGCCTTAAGGGCACGACTGGAACAAACACAAAGTTGGAGAGTAAGATGCTTGCCATAACAAATCTATAGGGTCTGTAGTGCATACAAATCTACTTGTAATACAATCGTGCCCCCCACACACACTTTGCTCCATGGGTGTATTTCTTACTGTCTGTTAAGCTCATTTCACAGTGAAGTTATGTTAGATTGTCAGACCTCAATGAAGACAAAGCAACTCCTGACATGGTGTGTGGGGGTAAGGAGACAACCATTTCTTGTGTAGATTACTGCCACCAGCCCTATCACTTTAGAATTGAGTCCCTCAAACTAGAAACTGGGACTGATCTCTCTCTCTCCTCTTGCCTACTATCTCCATCCAGGAGCCAGCAAGTCTGAGTCTATTTTAATGGTATATCCTAGAAAAGATAAAAGCTTGTGAGGATGAGGGGGCAGGTCAGTCACCTTAAATCCAACCCCTGCCCTGTCACATGCTGACTGTGTGAGAATGGGACAGGGATCTGGGAAGATAGGCACCCTTGAGGAAGTGGGTAGCTCAGCAAGAGTGGAATTAGTTAAGGCCTGAGCCCAGAAGCCTACCCTGTATGAGCCATAAATGAGCTGTGCTTTTGATGCACTCTGAGCTTGGCTCTTTTTTGCTCCCTTAGGTGTTCTGTAAAATCTCTTTGAAGAGGCCAGTCTATCTGGAGTACTATCAAGAGTTGGGCTGGAGATTTAAAGGGGGCCCACCCATAGCCATCAGTATGCTTCATAGTAAAGAGCATTGGTCTGTTGGTCCAGTGCTTCCTCCATCTTCAAATGTCTCCTCTCAGAACTGATGAAGAAGGAGGGCAATCACCTAGGCACCCTAAGTTTTGAATCTGTGTTGGTTCCAAATCTGACCTTGAATGAGTCAGCCTCTTGATATTTGACAGTTATTGAATGCCCCAATGCAGGTGGTATCATACAGATTACAAATTAATCAAACTAGGCCCTGTGAGGACTTTTTATTGAACATTCACCAAGAACCTTATGTGTGTAAAGGAAATCCAAAAACCATCCACACCCATCATAACTACAGGGCTGACAAATGAGAACTGCCAGGTAAGTGGAATAAAGACTTTTCTCAACAGGCCCAACAAACCAATGCTGAGCCATGACTGTAACATAGAGTTATACTATTTCTGCCATTGACCTTAGCTTTAGCTTTCCTGTCTGGAAACAGCTGGTCTCTGTGACTTATTTAGGTGAAATTTCCCCCAAGCATTGTGTTCTTGTATTTATCTTCCAAAGGGGAGAATAATTTCCTGCCAGGGAGGAATTTGATGTAAAGCTGGGTAATAGTGGTGCCTTCAGAGAGGAGAGCATCAGAACAGCATGTGGGCTTTGCCTGAGATTTAGGGTCAAGGGGTGATTATAGAGGCCATAGACTGAGACAGGAAGGAACCACTGGAACATATCTCATGTAGCCTTAGAGAACATTTAGGCTTATTTGTGACTTGTCCCAAACTTATGCAGATTTGATGGCTACGCAAGGGCCTCCCTTATGGGGAAAGAATGATTGAGGCTATTGTTATCTTGTGGCCAATATGATAAGACAGAGAACCAACAAATGAGTTAACTTTCAGCCTACAAACTGAGTACTGTTTACCAAAGTTTCAAGATAGCCCCACCATTTAATATCAGGAGGAAAAGGTAGGAAGCTATTTATGGAACAGTTGATACTTCTCAAATTGTCAAGATATTAACATAAAGGTAGATATTAACATAAAGGTTGCCAAAAATCCGTGTCAGTTTCCTCAACAACATTTTTCTATAATTTAGTCAACGATTAGTAGGTAAACTAAGTTGTAAGAATATACATTTCCCCACACATGAATAAAGAGAACTATTTTCATTTAAATAAATGCTATTGAGAAGCATTTCTTTTTTTTTTTTTTTTTTTGCAGTTTTTGGCCCAGGCTGGGTTTGAACCCGCCACCTCTGGCATATGGGGCCAGCACCCTACTCCTTTGAGCCACAGGTGCCGCCCGAGAAGCATTTCTTTTCATTAAGCCCGAGGCAAGAATGGGTTCATCACTGTTCTATGCATCCACCATGGAGAATGGCAGCCTCTCTGGGCCTCCAATATCATTCCATAACAGCCCAGAACAATCTCCTCCATTTTCTGAATTTGTTACCATTCTGAGAAATGTTGTTGATAGCATTATTGTTCTCAGTTCTTCAATCCTCCCTGTATTCTTTTGCCATGTGCCTTTGAGGTGCCTCTCTTCTCCATTGCTATTAAAATTGGCAATGAGACAAAGGTTTGAAGAGCTAGCACTGGTAGGCTGGCCCTCTCTTGCTTGTGCCATTGCAATGGGAAAGCTTCCCTGAACATACATACACCTGATAACTGCTCCCCCTTCATCCTGGCCCCATAATGAAAACACCTGGGAAAGACCTGGGTGTCCCCCACCCTGCAGCTTAGAGTTAATCCTAACTACACCTACAGCTTAGAGCAGCCCAGCAGAGCTGAGCCTAGATCAGCTGAACGATAGACACCCACAGTCCCATAAATGTGAGATCTATCGGTTATTTTTCCTATTGAATCTGAGAACAAGTAGTAATAGCTGATTGTTTATAATTCTTTAAGCATATTTTTGTTTAACTTAATAATGCTACATGCGAATGCTACTGTTATTCCCATTGTAAAGATGTGAAAACTGATTTATAGAGATGTTTGTTAATTTGCTCAGGTTCCCAGAGCTGGGACGTGTCAGAATGGTAATTCAAACACAGATGTGCAGCATTCTAAGGCTTGCACTACAAGCAGCTATGTTTTCCTTACACAGTGTAAAGCTACAGGATATAGAGGAAGCAGAGAACAGCGACTTTTTTCATTTCCTTCTCTCTTTAAATATCAGCAAGTTGACTTCCTGTTTTTGCATCACTGGAGCATTTGAGGCCTTGAGATTTTGAACTTCTCATTGCTATCCTCTCCGGCAGACACATCCTGTTCTTAAGAAAACTATAGCTCTAAGTGCTGTTGACTTTTCAAAGTTTGGGAGAATTCCCTGGTAATATATTTCCTTATAGAACATTAGCCATTTACTTACCAAGAAATGCAGGAACTGAGACTTTTATACCCCCTGGCAATTGAAGGTCTATCAGGAGTGAGGACAAAGAAACTCTGAAACCTTAATCCAAATGTATGGAAAACTAGGATTTGATTGATAATATTTCCACTTCTCTCAGATCTTCCAGGAGTGTTGGTGAATGTGAAGCCACTTGGCTTTACTTTCACAGGTTTAGAATGTGGATTTGTAAATAGATGACTGGGTTCAGTAACTAAGACACTTTAAGAAGTTACTTGAACTTTCTGTTCCTTAGTTGTCTCATCTCTAAAATGGTGATGACAGTACTATCTTGTCCAGGGCTAGATGGAGATAAAATGAGATAATGTATATAAAGTCTTCACTTACCACAGTACACATCTGTAAGTTGCTTTTGGCTACAAGTGATAGAGATCCTGAGTCAAAA
Organism: Otolemur garnettii; assembly: GCF_000181295.1. Lineage (NCBI taxonomy): Eukaryota > Metazoa > Chordata > Mammalia > Primates > Galagidae > Otolemur > Otolemur garnettii. The sequence goes on from NW_003852553.1 coordinate 1,814,699, forward strand.
TGGGTAAAATACTTAAGAAATGTTACTTTGCATAGTCAAGTGAGGGAAGAGAGCTGTATGAGTGACCCAGTCAGGACACTGGCCCATATCTGTCAGCCATCCTCTTGGCTTTCTCAGGCTGCTCCTCCCCACTCCCCCCCACCTCTCCCCATCCCTGAAGGCAAGATGGCTGCTGGTAGCAATGGGGCAGTGGGATTGTTTGCTCGTAGCCAGTGAAAGAGACAGAGTGAACTACTCTCAAATATGAAAATAAATTCCCTTCCTTCCATCTCTTTGGGCCAACCTTGGTCACTTGGTTGCCCTTGCCAGGGGAGTACTCCACAGTGACTGGCTTTAACTTGGGTCTATGAACCAGTCAGGGCAAAAGATGAATGTATTGTGGTGATTGATTTACACGAGTTAGGATTTCTCTTTGTTTCTGGGGGTGAAGTTTCCTTTCCCCAAGTTACATGGTTTAGGTGGAGAAAGGGCGATTACTTGAACAACATCAAGATCTTGTTAGAAAAGAGGAATTGGGGAAGGTACTTAACAGCTGCTCTACAATAAATGCTCAATAATTGTCAGTTTATTTTGCTATTCTATTTTTGCAACCACGGGTATTATTTTTTACCACTTAGTCATGGTGCCATTCAGGGAACTCAGGGATGACAAATTGTTTGCATTGAAAGCTTCTCTTTTCTCTTCTTTTTAGGAAATTTATCTACCTGGAAAATAAACTCCAAAGACCTGTGAAGTCTTGGAAGGTCTAAGTTCAATTCCTCATGTCACTGTCACCTTGAAGAGACAAAGTTGATAATACACAGTGACTTTTCCCCTCCTTGGCCCAAACAATATTTTCCATCAAAAATACTACAATTTTTGTGCAAAGTTCTAGCACTATGGCTATTTCCTATTTTTGCCTTTTTATTTGCTTTTTTCTTATTTCTACCTTTCCCTCCTTTTTACCTAACAGAACTTCTACTTCTTGTAGCAGACCTATTCTGCATGATTTGGAAGATGCTGGTCTCTTCTACACACGTGCATATGAGTAGACACAAACCAGATTGCCTAATCAGAGTACATTATCCCCTCCTCTGCAGAGAGTGATGAGGATGGGCTCATGACCCAAGTCTGGCCAATCACACTGTCTTCCTGAAAATTTGAAGCTTGAGCTGAATGAGCAAATGTCAAAGGAACCACAACTGAATCTTTACATGGCCAATACCTGGAAAATAATTTACACGTTTCTATTATTTATGCCCAGAGCTGACATGGTTTCCATTGGTCCCAAGTTCTGATTGTCTTAATTATTCAATTCTGTGAATAATTTCCAGAATTTCACTCCATAGATTGAATTGTGTCCCTCACTTCCCTGAACAATCCTACATGTAGAAACCCTAACCCCCAATGTGACTATAGTTGGAGATAAGACATTTAGGAGGTAATTAAGGTTAAACAAGATCATAAGGGTGGAGTTCTAATCTGATAGGGCTAGTGGCTTTATTAGAAGCAGAAGAGAGAAAGACAGTTCTCTCTTGAAGTGCACACATGATATGAGGACACAGAGAGAAGGCAGCCATCTGCAAGTCAGGAAGAGAGCCCTCAACAGAACCCTGTAATGCTGGCATCCTGATCTCGGATGTCCAGATTCCAGCACAGTGATAAAATTAACTTCTGCTCTTTAAGCTATCCAGTCTATGGTATTTTGTTATAGCAGCCCAAGTAGGCTAAGACAAATATCATTTTCCCTCTTAAGATTGTCAGTTATGGGTGGCACCTGTGGTTCAGTGAGTAGGATGCCACCCCATATACAGAGGGTGGCGGGTTCAAACCCGGCCCTGGCCAAACTGCAACAACAACAAAAAAATAGCCGGGCGTTGTGGCAGGTGCCTGTAGTCCCAACTACTCGGGAGGCTGAGGCAAGAGAAATGCCTAAGCCCAAGAGCTGGAGGTTACTGTGAGCTGTGATGCCACAGCACTCTACCAAGGTCAACAAGGTGAGACTCTGTCTCCAAAAAAAAAAAAAAAATTGCCAGTTATGATGGCTATTACTTGCCAAGCAAGTAAGTCTTCATTTTGAAGTAGAAAAGGAGCTGGTTAAACTGTCACCCTCTGTACCTTCAGATATAGGCAATACACCTACCCATGCTGGCACTACTGAGCTCAGAAAGAAAATATCAGGAATGTGAAGTATGGGGGCTACTTCTTGTGATTTCTCTCAAGGTCCTATAAGAAAGTCCACTACATCTGAAAGCAAACAGATAGTAACATATACCTCTGCTAAGATAGGCTTTTCTTAATGTGGCGAGCAACCTCAAATGCCAGTGAAAAAAATGACCCATAGCCTTGGTGGGCCAGAAAAAAAAAAGTCTTATTTCTTGCCTCAAACTAAAGTTAAAGCTCACTAAATCAGGGAAGTTGAAAGCATAGTGAGGGATAAAATCAGTCCCAAGAAGAGACTTATGGAAACTCAGAAATCCTTGGCCCCTTCCACTATCTCCAGCTGAGTACTTTTTTTGCCTGACAAAAGTAATAATTATCCTCATTGTAATCAACCATTCAATCAAATTGAATGGGAGCTTTGAACTTGGAAGCAAAGGGCAGATTAACTGGGCTTCACAACTAACCTGTTGTTTTTTATTGCCCTGATGCAGAGGCCAAAATGGAAGCTGTTAGGTTAAGAATGAAGGGTTACCTGCTACACACTGAGACCAGTTATTAAAAAAAAAAAAAAAGGAAGAGACAGGGCTGGGATCTAGGTTCAAGCACTATAATACAACTCAACAAAACCTCTAGGTTTGATTAGAGCTACCCCTAGGTTGTACAGGGGTCCCGTGCAAGTATTTATTTGAAGAGGGGCAGGGGCTATCTATATAAACAATTTAATTTTTTAAATGTGCTACAAAATTCATGGGCTTATGTGAGGTATAGTGATTTATCGATGAAGATTCAGAATGATGGGCATAGAAGAGGTATTTATGTATTTGTTTATCATCCAATCAGTCAGTGCTTGTGTCATGAAGATTCTTCATGGTATCCTGGCACCATCTCTTCCTGTTCAGGTCTGGGAACCTTCTCTTTGTGCTCTTTATTGCCAAATGTGTCAGTCCTGGATAATTTCTTACCTCTCACTGTAAGCAAAAGGTAGCAATGTTGTTATTACTCATGACGCCATGGCCCTTTGGAGCCTATTTTTATTGAAACTCTATTGATCTTCCTGCCCCTTCAGTTCCCTCATACTGTTTATTCCATTTATTCAGAGATGGTTACTTTACCCATGAGGTTGTAGCATCCATAGTGCCCCTCATGCACACTAGCTTCCAATGATGCTGATGATGGTCACACATACAAAGCTTACTGAGTATGTAAGAAAATGCAAATGATAATTTGCTTTGTTATTGTGTTCAAATCTGTGGTTAAAATGTCATAGGTTCAATGTACAGCGACTCCTCTTCCATCCATCTCTCCCCTTGATCTCTTTAAGCTGCCATCACTGCATTTCTAGAATGTAATCTCTTTCGATGCTGATTCCACCCCTGCTTTGCACACATCACTACCAGGAGGGGTAAATAGGTGAGAGGCCCATGGGCAGACAGAAAAGAAAAGTCTCGTTTGGCCAATGAATGTCCATCCTTGTCCTATATGGCTTGTGACCAGGTTAGGAGAGCATGACATTCCATTGATTGTAGTTAAAAGAGGACATGGATCAAAAAGGCCTATTGACACTGTGGAGCAACAGTCGAGGGAGCCCTGGGTGGAGACAGGCAGGCCTATCCCTGAAGAACAAGTGATGTGGAGCCAAGCAGGTGACTACTCAGGGTGCTACTGTGGGAGGCATAGAGCACAAAAGTGGCACTACAGGCCAGATAAGGATAGGTGACAGCCAACACATGACTGGCACTCATGGCTCAAGCCCCTTGACAATGAACTCTTGGTAGCCCAGAGCCTGAACTCACACAGCATCCTATGCAAATGAAAGTCACCCAGAAAACAATGTATCAGCACCATTCTGGCAGCTCAGTCTCTGTGACCTTGCAAAAGAAGTACTGTGCTGGCCCACAGAAGGGATCAGCTTGCCAGGCTGCCCTGCTGGAACCATAGGCTGAGACTGTCCCATAGGCAAGAGCCCCAGAGTACCCCAGAAGATCTGATCAACCCTCTTCAGGGGATTAAGGGGGATGTAGGATGACTGGAGAGTGACCCAAAGGGGAAAAACAGGGGCCAGAGCCCCTGTGTAGTTCCTGGTCTGGGCTCAAGGAGCCCCATATGGGTAGAAAGCACTACCAGTCTTAGCAGGCCCCAGACACTAGAAGAAGACATCAAAAATGTTGAGGTAGCTGTTTCTACCGACCAAGACTCACATGGAACGAAGCTGGGGGGAGGGGAAGCAATACCCAGATGGTACTATGAGCCAGTTCAGGTATCAAAGAGGAATTTATAAAACTTCTAGGAATGAACTCCAAATTAGAGGGCTCCTTGGGGCATGAAGATCAGAGCAAGGGTCCTACTTGCCCAAGTCTAAGGCCCACACTGTCTTTGATTACTAACCAGTTCTCTTGTTGTGAAATTTAATGGCTGGCTGCTAATTAAGATTTTTAATGGCACTGTTTTGCTATATTACTCCCAACGTTTAGGAAGCAGGAGTCTATGATTGTTCAGTCCCTAGACAATCCATAGGCCACAATAACTATCCCAGCAGGCACTGGGCTACTAAGTGAATACATTCTCTGGGATTGTTTTTTAAACTCTCCTTAGGGAAGTCTATGCAAGACAGTGGTGAAAAGAAATACCATTGCAGGTAAGAGGGCATGGTGGGATTAGGAGTACTGGTCACTCATGAATCACAGATTTTTTCATATCATATGAGACTTGTGATAGATATCTCAAAATGCCATCCATGGTCATCCCTTTCAAAATTGTAGCAGCTATTGAATCCACTATTACATCTTGCTATTTAACATATTATCGATAATTAAAGAGTTCATACCTTCCTATATCAAATCTATTTTATAATGTTTTCTGAACATATTTCAAATGTACTTTATTTTCTTCAGTTAAAAACATGATTCTAAGGAGGGGTCTATAGTTGTTACTGGACTGCCACAGAGTCCACAGTACAGAAAGTTTAAGAAATTCTGATGTCCATGGAGGTACCTGGGCTATAAAAAACTACATCCAGACTTGTCTTCAGGAACAGAAATCCAGGATATGAAGTTAAACTTAGTATCCAGAAAAGACTTTGGTTTCAGTTTTGTAGTGAGGAGTGTCAATGCAAGTTTGTCCTATGTAGGACTGCTGTATTAAATGGGGGTGAGTGAGGACATTTAAAAAGTAACACGTAGGGATTCAAGGAAGCCAAGGGTGGGAATGTAGTGTGTATCGGTTAGTCTTAATTTCTAAGACTTTTTCCTCTTTCTTCTGGAACTGTAATCTCTTTGTCCTTTGAGAGCTAAGGTTTAGTTGGGACTAATAACATTTCATCTTCTCCACTCTGACTCCTGCCCCGGGGTGGATGGGTGAGCTAGGTTTGCCCAGCCGGAGTATTTCACCTTCCTGGCCAGATTCATTAGTTTCAGCAGGGCACGCTATTCAGTACCCTCCCTCAGACGTTCCTGCTGAAATGATTTGGGGTTGCTCTTTGAGATTATGAGTTATCCAGACAAAAAAGAAAAAAAAAACTGGAGGTACTTTAAGCAATTTTTCCCAGCTCAGGGAAAAAGCTGTTTTCAGAAGGAGAGAAGGAGGCCAAGGAAAAAAGAAATAAGGACAAGCTAAGAAAAAGGCCCAAACCCCAAACCCCAGATCAGTTCAATTCCTTGAACAAATCAGTCTCTCTTGGTTTGTTTTTCCTGGTTTACAATGAGTCTCTGTAACTCACAATCAAAAGATTCCTGATTCATATACTCAGGGAGAGAGAGAGAGAGTTTGCGTACAAGTTTGTGAGTATCTTACCCCAGTCGGAATTGAGAATGATTGAGAATTGGATTTCTATATATTTGGTAGTAAGGTGCTTATTGTTTTATTTTTGTTTTCATTTTTTATAGCTGAGGAAATGAACACACAGCAATTATATAATCCTCCTGATGTCATACTAATAGAAAATGACAGAGCCAGGATTTGATCTATTTTATTCCCTAGCCCATATTCTAAATGAACTCAAATGCGATAATAGGACAAGGAAAAACAGCCTTGAACTCTTGGGTTCCCCAGACTCATCTGGTGTTTGTTCTGGTAGAATGGGAGAGCGGATAGACAAAGCACAGCAGGAAGCTCCCTTTCTCAGGGATTCCTTCACCCTGTAAGCTTTCTTTATTTCCTTGGACTTTCTCCCCCTGGTCTAGTGCTGGAAAGCCTGATCTTACAGCATTATGCCATCTATGTCAAGGGGCCTTGGAAGTGTAGGCTCTGTCACCTTCATAGTCATGTTTTCAAAACTTAAAATCTCATTCTTTAATTATTTGTTCTATCATTTCTGCCTTAAGTCAGTAAATAGTGCTGATTGAAATAAAAGGCTCTTTTTGGAACCTGAGTATTCTTTCCTTTTTTCCCCTCCCTTCCCCTTTCTCCTCGCCGTCCTTCCTTTCTCCTTCCTTCCTTCCTTCTTTCCTTCCTCCCCCCCCTTTGCTTTTTCCTTTTCAAGCTGTGTTGGTATTTACTCTTTCATTGTGTTTTATCAGATATCTCTCTGTATTTCCAGTGGGAGCACAGCCTTTGTTAGCTCCATCCACCAAGTTATTGAAACACCACATATATCTCCCACCCCAATGTCCAACGTCTCACTCCCATTCTTGCGGGTTCACTTAGACTGCCTTCATTTTGACTGTAAGGTAACATACATCATGAGAGTTATAAATGTGATATCAGGGGCAATTTTGGAGCAGAGGGATTCCACGGCCTGTGACCGCCTAGGGGACAGATTTGGGTCCAGAGATGGTGATTTTGCTTCTCCTTCTATTCCCTGAATCCATTCTGTTATGAGAAGTCCTAATTAATGCATGTGCTGATTTGTTCTTCCCTGCTGAGGACTTCAGATTAATGATTACTGGATACCAATATGTTATCTCTTATGTATCTTTAATAAAAATAACAGTAGTTACAATTTATAGTAGCTTTACTGTGTTCAGGAGCCCATGCTAAGCCCCTATACTCATTACTGCATTTAACCCCCACCCACCCTATGAGAAAACTCTTGAGGTTTATTTGTTCACTGTACAGAGGAAAGAAGTGATGCTCAAAGAATTTCAGTCAATTTCTCAAGGTCACACCGCTAGAAAAAGGTAAGGCAGGTTTCATACCAAGACTTGTTTGATTTCATAACACTTAACCACTTGCTATCATGCCGTTAGGGTTTAATGTTAAGGGGAAGTGAGAAATTTAATAATAGAACTTGGGCAAGGTGGCAATAAAAATGAGGTAGTGTTGTTGCATCACTCTTACAACTACCCTTCTTGCAATCCCCTTGCCTATATATTCCAGAAGTGCTTGGAATACTGATGGGACCGAATGAGCAAGGGGGTGTCACTGAGAAGACAGCGTGCTCCTGACTCCAAAGTTGGCCCAGCCCAGTAGGAGGTGCCATTCCTCCCTCAACATCTACCAACTAACTACCAGAGAGCTTCGGGGTGTGAAGTCGAGGGGTGGGGATGAGGGGATGCTGTGGAATGGACTAGAAACCCTGGCTGGTCTAGAAGGTTAGGCACCAATCAGCTTTGTGACCTTGGGGACCTCTGTGAGCTTGCTTCATGCTTTGTAGCACAGGGAGGTGAAGCTTTGTTAGACGCTAGTTGAGATAGTCTACGATGCCATGATTTCTAAGAAGAGCAAACTGAGGAGGCTGGAACAGAAGGCACAGGCTTGGAAAGTTTCTGGGCGTGCCAGCCCCAGGTGGATGCTTATACCCTGCCAATGTCACGCCAGTTCCCCTTCAGCTTTCTGCTGCTGCCTGTGTCACCATATGGTTCCTCTTAACTGTGAGTGATCAGCTGTCTGTGGCATCTAGAGCTTAGCTCCAACCTCGTGGGGCTGATCTTGGTTCAGGGGTTGGCCTGCCTGGGCTCATGTCCTCACTCTGTTGCTTACTGTCTGTGCCTTTGTTTCCTCATCTATAAAAAGGAAGCAATAGGCTAGGCATGGTGGCTGACACCTGTAATCCTAGCACTCTGGGAGGTCGAGGCAGGTGGATTGCTGGAGCTCAGGAGTTGGAGACCAGCCTGAGCAAGAGCAAGACCCCTCCCCCACCATCTCTACTGAAAATAGAAAAAAAGCTAGACAAGTGTGATGGTGAGCGCCTGTAGTCCCAGCTACTTGGAAGGCTGAGGCAGGAGGTTGGCTTGAGCCCAAGAGTTTGAGGTTGCTGTGAGCTGTGATGACATCATGACACTCTACCCAGGGCAACAGAGTGAGACTATATCTCATAAATAAATAAAATAAATAAGGCAGTAATATCAGGTTGTCTGAGGATGAAAGGATACAATCATGTAAAAGCTCTACCTGCTGTAACTGGTGCCAGGCACACGGGCAGCATCAGCAATCGCTGTGGAGTACACTTGCGTCATACTCCCCTCCTAAGGGCAAGCCCTACAGGTAACTGCTGTGGGGGCACAGAGAGGCACAGCCATGGTCCCTTGTCCCAGAGCTGAGTAATATGTTCAATAGTCACAGGCTATTCAGGGAATGAATATGTGTTGGGCATCAATGTCCGTGAAAAGAAGAGGTGGAAATCAAGCCACACAGGGGAGGACCCAGAACCGTGTGTCACATAGACCTAATGAAGCCTCAGCCTGTCCAGTAGGAAGCTCTGGAATGAGAATTGCCCTCAGAGGGTCCCATGTGTGACCAAAATGGCCAGGCCTCTATAGCCTTGCCTGCCTCACTAACCAGACATGGGCCACCCCAGAAAGGACTTGACTTCGGGCAAGGCAGCCTTAATAGCTTAGGCAGACCTAGAAGGGGCTTATAACTGAAATCTGTTTGCAGGGTGGGACACCATGTCCTTCCTTGAAGGGGGACCTAGGCAACTGAGTGCCCACCATACTCCAGGAGTTTATAAAAGACCAAGGGTATGATTGGAGGACTAAAACAGATACACAGATTGTCCCTGGAGAAGTTCCAAAAGCATGGCTGAGCTGAGCAGTTATTTGCCCAGGGTTGCCAAATACAAACTGGCTACAGGGAGAACTCAAATCCTTGAAGATAATGGATGGGAAGGCATGTGATCTGTGCCCCATGCCACACTGGAGGGGACAGAGTGAATGTATATCTAAGGAGGTCAAGCCCAAGGTCAGAAACCTAGAGGTTGGGGTCAAAAGCTATAGCAAGCATTTAATGTCCCATTTTATCAATTTAGGTGAATCGTGTGGTTGCATGCAAGGACGTGAACACATGTCTTGACTAATGTGAAAATGGTGGGTGGGTATCAGCTGCATGGCACGTGGGGAGCCTGGTATCCTCAGGACTGGACATAGACTCAATTAAAGACCCTATTAAACGTCATGGGGGAGATGTAGTCTATGGCCCTTATAAGGTGTTTGTAAGTAAAAGTGAACTCCAGTTCTGAAATCAAAAAGAAAGAACACAAAAATGTCCCCAGACCCTCTCTGACGCCCTATTCAATGTGTGTCAGTGCCTGTCTAGCACACCCCTTCATCTGTTGTGTCTGTGTCATTGTCTGACCACCATGATGATATCACCAGGTTAAAAAGGCCCCCTTTGGGGGGATGTGTTGAGCAGGAGGGAAGTGGTGGGCTCTCCTTGGTCTTCTTATAAATTTGTAGATAGAGCCTAGAAGCACATTGGAGAGGGCCTGTATGCTCAGACGTATAGGGTATATTTACTTTGGCAAGAATTCTGGAGTCACTGAAAACTTTGTGATCTGGGGAGTGATGGAGAAATTAGAGCTCGGCTTTAGCAGGATGAATTTGCCAGCGATGTCCTAGCTATTCCAGCACAGTGTGAAGGGGGAGGGTGAGCCCTAATACTGAGGGCTTGTTGTCTTAGTCTAGGAGGTGAGAAAAGGGGACTTGAGCTGAGGGAGGGTGGCAGAGAAGAAGAGTTAAGTAGGAGAGACAATGCAAGGCACCCAAGTTTCTGAACTTGGTGCCAAGGAGAATGGTGGGTCCTTCTAATGGCCACAGAGGGGTCTGGAGGAGGAGCTGGCTTGTAGTGTGTGTGTGGGGGGCCAGCTGGAGAGGTAGAGAACATTTCTCCTGGTTCTGAGATATTAATGGGAGGAAACTTAGGATGTTGTATGCAAAGCCTAGGTTGGGTTGTCAGAAGCAGACCCTGAGATGAGGATTTGTGTACAAGCGATTTATTAACAAGTGGTTTCAGAGGAGACCTGCAAGCAAGCAGGAAAACCAGAAAAGGGAAAGGCAAGGACAAAGGGAGAAGCCAGGCAAGGGCACACTCAGGCAAGTCACAGCCTCAGCCAGATCTGAGGGGAGTTCTAGAGGGTAAGTTGTACCTCCAAGTTGCTCCACCCTAGGTGAAGGAACTGGGTTTCATGTTCTTCTCCCCACCAGTCAAGCACCACAAGCCACTGGAGAGGTAGGAGAACTCCCAGGTACTTCCACTGCCCGGCACGTATGTGCAAAGTGGCTTCCCTCTGGGGCTGTCCTCCCAGTGAAAAGCATGGGTGCTGGGTGTTAGAATTAAGAGCAAATGGAGGGGGATCGGGTGTACATTCAAAAGATCAAAGGGAATCCAAGAAGGTCTGGATAGAGAGACAAAACTGTCTGCTGTTACAATGAGCACTGTCTTGAGAAAGAATAGTAGCTTGCCAGCAGCAATCTGGCCTGGCTTGGTCCTCACCCTTCCCCAGCCCTGCTGCTTTGAGAGATAGGGTTTGGAAGCCTGGGCCAGTGTCTGTTGCAGACCTCACCTTGGATTCACCCTTTGCCATGGAAAAGAGGAAGCCAGATAGTATTTCTCTATGTGAAGTACCCAATGGGCTGGGTTGTGCCCTGGCTGTTGGCATATCCCTGAGGCTCTGCCCTGCCTGTTGACGTATCCCTGAGGCTCTGGTTTGGGAGGACCTTTAGAGGACTCTGAGTTCCAGCTCATTATTAATTTCAGTATCATGGCTTTCAAGATGACCATGAGTGCCTTGGTCCCCGCAGCCCTCTCTAAGGTGGTCACTTGTCAGCAGTTAGGAGACTGGCCCTTACCTACTGGCTGATGCTCGCAGCCTGCTAGACTTGCTGGAAGACTTGGGAAGTCAAGGACACAGGGGTGCTGTAGTCACATATGAATTGCTTTGGCTTAGTATACTGGGCCTAAACCACAAAGTGGGACAGGGTAGGAAGGATGCCTCCTCCTTCCTTGCAAACATATAAACTAATAAAAAACACAGAAAACAACAGGAATATAAAACCAGACTGAAGAGCCTACTTCTCAGACCTACTGGGGTCACCATCCATTCATTCATGCCCAGGCCTAGGCCTTGAGTGTTGGGTGGACCTCTGGGCCAGACAAGCTAGAGAATGAAAGATTAACTCCTGGCACAAAGGGGATGTTCAGGATCCCACTCCAGCCTCTGACTGCCTTCTGATGGGTCCCCATCTATGCCATACCAGTTGTTAAATACCTGACAACCCGCTCCTCACCCCAACCCCCATCGCCCCTCTTCTACCACCTCAGCAGGTCCCTGTGCACTTAACTCCGAGGGAGAGAGGCAGAGCTGGCTTTACCCTTAGCTTTTTACCCTTCCAAGCAACAAACCAGAAAGCAGTAGACAGCCAGGAGTCAGCTATCTTGTCCACAAAACGCAGACACCATTTCTTTGTTTCTCTTCCCGTCGGAGAACAGGGTATACCATGTGTGTTCCCGAGCTGCCGGTCCTGGGGCTGACTGGCTCCCGCTGGAGCTAGCCCAGAGCAAGACTGTCAAGTTGGTTCCTTCTTCCAGTGTGGACCTCTCCAGCATCTTTCAGCCTACCCCCTACACATTCCCACTCTCCAGTTTTTTTCACGTTTGCATCCTTCCAATCCCGCAGGAATTCAGCTGATAAATGAATTCATACTCAAAGGTTATTGACTTAATTTGTCACCTCCATCCAGGAGCTATTTGCACTGAAAAGAGATCCACCAGGGAGAGGGCAATGTTTAACTGCAAAGAATGACTTTCTAATGGTGGAGTTTCAGCCAGTGCGGCCTTTGGGCAGCCCCCTCAGATCACTGCAGAGGTGACCTTTTCTCTCAGCAAATTCCTGCTGCAGGAATTTCTGTGCACAGTAGAATGACCTGGGGTGAAAGACTGCAGTTTCCTGGACACTAGAGATTTGATTTAGTAGGTCTGGATGGGGTCCAGGAATGTGCATTTTTATACACTCATCATTTTCTGATGAAAGTGGTCCACGTGCCATAACAAAACACCAGAGACTGGGGTGGGGGAAGTGCTTAAACCCAGAAATACATTTTCTCACAGTACTGGGGGCTGGAAGTCCAAGACCAAGGTGTCAGTACAGGTGGTTTCTCCTGAGTCCTCTCTCCTTGGCTTGTAGATAGCCACCTTCTCACCATGTCCTTGCAAGGTCTATCCTCTGTGTGTGTAAACCACACCACCACCACCCCCGCCCCCGTCCATCTGTGCTTCCAAATTTCCTCTTCCTAGAGGAACATCAATCATATTGGATTAGGCCCTACCCTAGCAGCTTGGTAGTAACTTAATCACCTCTTTAAAGACACTGTCTCTAAGTGCAGTCACATTCTGAGGTCCAGGCACTGGAAGTTAGGGTTTCAGCACATTAAGTTTGAAGGGACACAGTTCTGCCCATAGCAGGCACGTAAAAAAAAAAAAAATGGGGCATTTATGAAGAGGCAGCAGAAACCACCAAGTTCTTCCCTCTTTTTAGTAACTGCAAGAGAGAAAACATGGGCAGGTTGAAAGCACTGCGAACGAACGAGGGGTACAGCGCCCCCTGTTGGCACTGCTGACCTCTGCCTAGGCAACCACCTTGGCTCACCCTCTAAATTGCCTTTCCTGTTGTTGTTCCTCCCCAGGTTTAGCTTTCTTCTTTCAGCTGCGTAGGAGAGAGCAGTCTTTGGTGCTGGCACCAGCGTGGCTGCCCGAGGCAGCCCTTGCCTTCGCCTTCGAGGATGTTTCTTTTCCCAGAAAAAAAGCGAAGACCCTTCACCCTCCCCATTCATCATCACCACGGGCAATCTAATTACAGCCTTGTCTTAAAAGGGGAACTCATTTACAATTGAGACTTCTTCCTTATGAAAATGTAACATCTTGAACTATGTTTTTATGACCCCCTTTTACAAAAATAAAAAAGGAAATTAATTAATTTCCTTGTACACAGGAAGACTCATGAGGTCTTGCCGGTTGTGCGCAGAAAGGATGTGTTCGCTTGTTCTCTCTCTCTCTCTCTCTCTCTCTCTCTCTCTCTCTCTCTCTCTCTCGGCCTCCCGCTGTGTGACAGTGAAATGCTAAAATGATTTTGGCAGGAGAATATTCTCAAAGGCTGTTTTTATTTCAGCAGCAGAAGAGTATCTCAGAACGCAGGCTGCACCTCTGCCCTGTGGGGCTGTTTCTAATTGCACGAGGTGAGCTGCAGAAATCCTTCCCCCAGCCGGGCGGGGAGAAAGCGGTAAGAAACCTAAGGAAGATAATCGTGTCTGCCACACTCAGCGCTCACCACTTAAAGGAATTAACTTGTTGGAATAAAATATTTCTATGGGTGCAGAAAACTATGCATTAGAATAATGAGGCTGACCCCTTCCTTGTGCATTGCAATCACAGGGGTTTGTTTCTTCCCTCTCTAATCACAACATGCTATCTTCCTCCTTGCTCACACCTCTGTAGGCAAGACTGGCTGTGAATACTTTAGATTATCACCTTCTCATTTTCAGTGTGAAATAATTGCCCAAGGATGGAAACTGACAAACAAGAACATGGATTTCTAAAAGCAGCCCTCTTGTTATTTAGGATAGCCAAAGTAAAATGGAGACAGGTAGATTATGTGTCATCAATTTCCCCCAGCCTAGCACTTCCTCCTTCAGAAAAAGACGTGTGCCTTTGCAGATCCGATGGATTTGAAATTTTAAAGATGGTAGGGATACTGATGTGTTTAATGAAAAACTTACGCTATACAGCAACATAAGGGTATGAGTTTCTGGGGGCCATACTCATGGGTTTCACCTTTAATGCTACCCCTTACTGGCTGTGTGACTTTGGGAAAATTATTTAACTCTCTGTGCCTCAGTATTTTCCTGAATAACCATGGGGCAATGATAACAGTCGTTTATGGGACGGTGAGGTTTGAGTTAGTGCATGCAAAGTGCTTAGAACAATGATCCACTTATAGCAAATGCTCACTAAATATCAGCTATTCTTGTTTGTGCCCTTGGGAAGGAAAGAGGTCTGCCTTCATTCTCTCTCTGAGGAATATTTATGGAGCATTTTGTTCCTGCTCTCAGGAAACTTTAATTTGTTGTACGTGCCAGACATGTAAACAACTCATTATAAGGCAGATTTAGGTAAATGCTGAGTAAGGAAAATAGTCACCTGGTATTTGAGCTCTCAGAGGAGAAAGGCTTAACTGAAATAGATGGTTGAGGATGGCAACATGAAGGAGGTGGCATCTGAGCTGGAACTTCCTAGGATAAAAGGTCTCAGTCTTCCAGAATGTGGGAGAAGCAGGGACACAGGTGAGAGGAGGAGACAGTGCATGACAACTTGAGAGAAGTCAAGGATGCCTGCGACACTGATGGTAGTGGAAGGCCTCCACTGTCCTTCAACAACCTAGCATCTTGATTTTTATTTCTGGGGAAGAGAACTGCCAACAGTATTGGAGTAATGAAGTGTTCTCCACATTTTTTTTTTTCTGAAAGAGTTTGAGAAATTTTTTTAGTGATGAGCCAAGTCCTATAGTTACCAACTACAATTTAGTAGAAAGATTTCCCACCCCGCCCCCACCCCCTGCCAATTCTGTCCATACAGGTCATTTATTACACTGTGAGAAATCTTTGTAGTCACCACAAAAGTGCAGCTACCTCTGGGGTATGATGCAGCCGCATTTAACTGTCACGTAACATGACAATCGAGTGTCCTATTAGAGCTAAAATTTAATTGTGAAGACGGGTACCATATTTAACTGCAATCCTGGGGGGAATTTAGGTTGACAGGCTGTAATTACCCAAACTGGAACCTGGCCAGGACACACCTACTGTTTGCCAAAAGAGCTATGGGGGTTTTAACCACCACAGGCCGTGGGAAGCCTGCGGTTCTGCAGGGTGGGGAAGTGGCACTTACGGCCCCACAGCGCCCTCTAACAAAGCTCCGGACAAGTGCAGGCCGTCTGGGGAGCAGACCTTTTCTGACCCTCCACACGTGTGGTCCTCCCCAGAGCCCTTCTCTGCCCCCACCTGGCTCCAATCCATCATGAGTTATCAGAAACTTTCCATTTAAGGTTGCGAGGCTGTGAGTGCTGCGGTCAGA
Organism: Otolemur garnettii; assembly: GCF_000181295.1. Lineage (NCBI taxonomy): Eukaryota > Metazoa > Chordata > Mammalia > Primates > Galagidae > Otolemur > Otolemur garnettii. The sequence goes on from NW_003852553.1 coordinate 1,830,119, forward strand.
TTCTTGTTGGGTCATATCTGTGTCTGTCCTGCATGTCTCTCTCCAGGTCCTGCTGTTTCTCTTTTATCATGACAGAAATGCTTGTCATGATAAAATAATTACCCACCAGAGCACAGCCATTCTCATCACCAGCTGCCATTTCTACATAGAGATCAATTAGAGGCATCTTTCTACTGGGGAAGTGGTTGGGCCAGTTCACTAAAAATCCCATTAGGATTCTTTCTGTGAAGTGCGCTGTGCTTTGGTCTGCCAGGGCAGTGGTTACCAGGAAAAAATAAGAATTGGGTCAAGAAGGGGTGGAAATGCAGCTTGCCAATGTCGCTGAAGGGTTAAAAGGGAGAAAGTTCTGGGCTGCAAGCAGCAGTGTGAATAAATGTGGTCTTAATTTAAGGTTATGGATTTTTAAAAAGCCTTGCTTTTTGTCTTCAGAAGTCTCTGCATTCATATCAGTTAAAAAATAATTTAGACAGAAAATAAATGTTGGAGCAAACTCAAATTATTATGTGCATTTTAAATAAACCTGTGTTTTCTGCCACAGACATAGCCTATGAATAATAACATTAATAAAGATCATGATAATTTGTCAACTGATGATCTTTTCCTTCAGACCTTCCAGGCTGTTGGTTCCTGGCTCTGCTATTTAACTGAGCCAACCTGTTCTTCAGGAGGGGAGCTGATGATAACAGCCCATACTCCCTCTGCAGGGTAAAAAGGTTAAAAAGCCCAGGGTTTTAGTCCCAGCTCTGCTCTAATTAGCTGTGTGACCTTGGGCAGGTTGCTTAACATCTCTGGCCAGCTGTCAAAAAAATGAAAGAGTTTCTAAAGGGAATCAGCAGAGCCATAATGTGCAAAGTCAGAAGCAATACAATGATGGCACCTAAGAATGTCCCTCTTTTTTGAGATACAAGTTTTGAAAAGAGAATTAGAGTCAAAAAGCAATTATTGGTCTGAGCACAGGAGGAAGTTAGATGAAGACTAATTTTTCAAAAGAGGTAAGATGGTTTTCCATTGAGTTTCCAAGGACACACGCATACATACACATATAGGTATACTTTGGGCAGAGGGAAATCCACTTAAAATGCTCACCTTTTTGCTTCCCTGAAAAGAGATTTTTGGTGCTTTAGAAAGGTAATAACAATATCATCATAAGAATACTAATATCTGATTAGTTCTAAGAGTATAATACTGTCTCAATACTACCAGTTTAACAATAATACATAAAGTTATGTATTTCAATGGCCATATGAAATTGCCATTTCAAGAGATCAAAAGAGTTGACTGTCAGCAATGTCATGACTCACTGATATAAAATACATAGTATATCTGTAAGGTGTATGTGTGTCTATATATACCTTTTGATAGATAATGCAATCCAGAAACTATGATTCTTCTATATTCCTATCTCTCTAGCAAATCTTAAGAAAAGATTGGTAACCCTTCCATTTTCCTGCCCTGTTTATTTAGTGGACTTATTAATGGAAGACACTTTGGAGTTCCAGGTTATATTAAAACATGGGGACAAGCCCTGGTTTGGTCCTTTAAGAAGATAACCAGGAGTAAGTATGTGGCAAGGTCCCTGAGAGGCACTGGTGGGGGCTGTCCCACCAAAGAGAAAGGGTGCCTTGTACACTTGGTGAGGGCAGTCCCAGTGGAGATGGACTCTGTGAGACCTCTCTGCACAGCTCTCTCAGATTTGAGATTGTAATATAAGTCCCTGGGGAGAGATGCTTTTTTTTATTAATAATTTATCAGAGTTAATCGGCAATTATTTTTATTAGCAATTTAAAAAAATAAAATGACAAGTATTATACCCAATAATGATTTCAGGGGCAACTAATGTGATAGAATGTTCCAGGATATTTTCAAAAGAGAAGGTGAACCTTCTAGGAGTAGGAAAGCTCCCATGAAGAAAGTGAGTAGATTCCAAAATGAATAATAATATAAGGGTTATGATTTTCTTTTTTTACCTCCTTGCTTTTATTTTTGTACTTATTTACTGGTGATTTTACCTCTGTACAATAGCCAGAATAACTAGACCAAGTGCTCCCTAAAACATATTTTTCAGTGCAGATAAGTCTATACTTGTAGAAAACATCAATAAATTATGGAAAAGTCAAAAATAAGAAAGTAAAAATCACCTGTAATCTCATCAGTCAAAAGGTATCATTGCAGAGAAATTTCACCCAGGCATTTTCCTACACACACACTTTTAAAATGCCTGAAAGTCAGATCATTCCATATCCCTTGTTTCCAACTTTTTTAAAATTTTCCATTTAGTGGCAACAATATGTCCTGGTCCTTTTTCCATAGCAATAGATATAAATCAATGTATCTTTTTAAAATAACTACATATTATGTCATTGTCTGCTTAACCAATCAGTTATTGATGCATTTAGATGGCTTTCACTTTTGCTACTGTAAACCTCATTGGGATAACCAATCTTGTTATATACATTTTTGTGCACTTGTTTGATTATTCCTTAGAATTCATTCCTAAAGGTGGAATCTGTGAGTAAAAGATGAGGCTTTTGTTATGGATTGCCAAAAATGCTGTACCCATCTACAGTCCCATTAATAGTATGTGTATATACCCATTTCTTCTCTGCCTAGGTAAGATGGATATATTTAATTTCTGCCAATCTGATCAATGAAAGGGGTGCTATTTTCTTTGGCATATCTTTGAATATTAGTGAGACTGAACTTCTTTAGTCTTTATATAGGGTTGATTCATATTTCTTCTTTTGCAAATTGCCTATTTAGGCTTTTTGCTCTTGTTTATTATAAGAGCACTTTACATATTAAGGATCTTCTTTCGAGAGCCATCTATGTAAAACAAGTTTTTTCTCAGCTTTTCATTTGCCCTTTAATTGTTTATAGCTTTTTTAAAATTCATGTCAAAGTTTTACATTTTTATGTATCAGTTAACTTTTTCCTGAGGGTTTCCATCTTTGAGTTACGGTAGAGAGGCAGAATATTCATCTGCATTTTATTTTTTACAGCCATATTGAGGAATCCTGCAAGTACATACAGCAATTTTATCCCTCAAAAAACCCCCACATTTCTCATTACTTTCCAGAGATATGGAAGTGAAAGCATAAGAGACCTGGGAAACCAAAGCAGAGAAAATCTGACTATTAATAGTAACACTTGACATTTCTATTTTCAGTATGCTATAGGATCACTAATTAATGCCCCTCCTTAGCTTAGCCCCAGGGGTCACCCTGATTGACATTCGTTCACCCTACAGGACACTGAAGCCCAAGAATAGGGAGGCTGTAGCATTCCATCTGGTGCCGCCACTCTAGCTGGCCAGGACTTAAACCCAAGTTCCTGATTCCCCATCTGTGCTTAAGTCAAGGTGAGGCAATGCCTCCACATGGGCTGGCAGAGTTCCAGGATACAGAGAGATCGTGGAAATGGGTTCTCTGGGTGAAACGCCACTACTATCCCTTCTCCCTCCCCAGATAATGGAAGTCACATACCATATAGGATGATTTGCAACCTAGGATCTTCTGACTCTGACTTGGACCACAGAAGGAATTGTACTACTTCTTAATTCACTGTTAATTTTTGACAATCAGGATACAGGATATCTACTGCTAGTGTTAGGGAGGGCAAAGAACAAAGAAAGATATGAGTTGAAGGAAAATGCCTTCAAACCACATAAATGTGGTGCTGCATTTGGGGGTGACATCACATGAAACTTATTCACATCACATAAGTCGATGGGACTTGATCTGTGGGTCAGGGACTGGGAAAACAATGATGCTTTAGGGCTGCAAAGGAGTCTGATATGGGCTGTTATAGAGCAGCACTGAGGTAGAGGTTTCCTGGAGCAGGTAGCTTCTCTGCTGAGATCCAATAGATGATAGTTAATCAGGGAGGGAGAAATCTTCAACAGTGATAGAGATGAAAACAAAACAGAAAATTTTGAAAACAGTAGAGTGAGAATCAAGCCAGGAGAGCCAGAGGCAGAAAAAGCAAGGGCCAGGCCAGGTGCAGGAGCTCACACCTGTAATCCTAGCACTCTGGGAGGCCAAGGCAGGAAGATCTCCTGAGCTTCGTATTTGGAGATCAGCCTGAGTAAAAGTGAAACCCATTCTCTACTAAAAATAGAAAAATGAGCAGAGCATCGAGGCAGGCACCTGTGGTCCCTGCTACTTAGGAGGCTGAGGCAGGAGGATCCCTTGAAGCCAGAAGTCTGAGCTTGCTATGAGCTAGTTTGATGCCATGCACTCTATCCTGAGCAACAGAGTGAGACTCTGGCAAGAAAGAACAATGAGAGAAAGAGAGAATGAATAAGGGCCTCTAGCAATGCTTCTTACACTTATCTATGGAGAAGGATCAGGGTTTTGTCCCTCAATGTGTCACAAATCAATATTTATGTAATAAGATGCAATGAAAATAAATTAACAAAAAATCTAACAAGACATTCAAAACACAAGCCTCATTTTTTATTATTACATTCAGCAGACCAAAATTACTCTGTCAAATTGCTACAGAAATGATGATTCTCTGTTTCTGTACTCCTCTCCCTGCAGACCAACAACAGTTGGCCTGCTGGTCCCAATATATACACCACACTTTTTGAATAGCTCAAGGCTAGAGCACTGAAGGGAAGGAGATGAGATTGTCAGTGTCAAATGCCGCCAGGGTATTCAGTAAAAGGAGGTCTGGTATGCACCTTGGAATATAGCAATAAGTCGGGAGTTGCAACAGAGTGGTTGATACAGAAGCCAGGCCCAATTAATTGAGGAGTTGCTGAATATTCACAGCAACTAAAAAATGTGGACACTAAGAGCAACTGCACCATGAAACTTATGCTTTATATTGCTAAGCATCATCCTATGCTGTGATGTGGAATAAGGACAAATTTATCAGTGTAAGTTCAGAGGCCTGGATTGTCAAGTGTAATCAGGCAATCACAAGCTGTGTGACCTTGGATAAGTCGCTCACCCCTCTCTGGTCCCTCAGTTTTTTTCTCCAGTTGTGCAAGATCTCTCTTTAAAGTTTTTGTCCCACTTTTGCATTCTATAATTTTCATTTTAATAGTCACTGTAAATATTGACATTCCTCAAAATGACCCAACTTACTTGGAGTCACTGAGTTCTATTAAATCTGGCTGTGCATCTTTAAGATCTCACCTAAGACCTGAAGATAGGTGCCAGCAAAAACGCTGTCACTTTGTTATAGCTAGTAAGAAAAATCTACCTCTGGCCCCTACACCCCAAAGACTTAGAGACCAGAAACCCTCTACTTAAAACTGTATATTCAACCTGAAACTTAGGGATGGAAGCCTGATTGGACCTCAGAAGCATCGGGAATGTTGAGACTTCAGCTTCAGAACCACGAAGCGGCCTGTGGAGTCTCCACATTTCCAGCACATAATTAGGTTGGCTTGCAGGAGAGCCATGCTCTGCTGACCTGGGGCAAAAGCACAGAAACCACAGGTCTCATTACCTCCTACTGGAAGCCAGATGATCCACAGGAGGCTGCCACTAGCCTCTGGAGTTGGACCAAACCAAGTTCAAAGCCAAGTTTTGTCTTGGAAACTTGTCAATCCAGGGTTTCTCATGCTAAGATGCTAACCTTCATGACAATGGCATAGAGCCCATTACGCGGGCAAGTTGGAAAGGAGGGGGAGAAAAATGTGAAGGTGTCTTTGAGCTTTGAGATATCCAAAACAAAAGAGAGCAGGGAGGGACACAGGGAGCAAAGCTGTCGTGGTGCCAGCTGCAGAGGGCCAGGCAACTCTGCACAGGCTGATTTTGTCTTTTCTGCACTAACCTCTCTGAAGTGTCAGGAATGCTGGCTGGATTCTTGTTCCTTGTTCTTGTCCTTTCTATAGTTAAGAAATTGACCTGTCGTCCTCTCTTTACAGTCCCTGATATCACAGCTTCCAAATTCACCAAATCATGAAGTGTCGCTGCAGGTCTTTCTCACATCCATTATGTATTATCTTTGAACGTTACTTCTAGTGTTATAGACTTGACTATGTCTGTCCCCTGCATTTTTTTCGGGACAGAGTTGTGAGAGGCACTGTGTGGTCACGTACACACATGCACAATTTAGTCAGAACAGAAGAAAGCCACTCAGTGGGCCCAGGTAAACAATGAATTACCATGTGCCCCCTGCAGAGTGGCTCCCTGATCATCAGCAGGGTTGAAAGCAGGAGCAGTTTTCTGTGGGTCCCCTTGTAGCTTTGCATTGCCCTCTGCTTATTAGCGAAACTGGAACAAGCCATTTGGGTGGTTGTGGCCAGATCTGGCTGAAGAAGTGCCCAGCTGTTGCTCTTTCCTCGCTCCGGTTTTCAGTCCCCATGATGTGGGCTCATTATGGCTGTGATCGTTGCTGATGACATTAATGCACTGTACTGCTTCTCCATCCATGTGCCATCTGCTCCCATCAGCCCTGTGGGGTAAGTGGTAGGTAATTGTTTCCCATCGGTAGTCCATTTTCGCAGATAAAGGATTTGAGATTCAAAAATAAACATCCACTCTGAGTCATTGTAACAAGGCCAGTGTAGATGTGGGGGCAGCCACCCCATCTACTGCGAGTAGTGGGTGAGGCTGCTTTCCCCATAATTCAAGTCGAAGGGCAATTTGATTCATTAACAGCGACTCTGAGGGAGGAGGAGGTTCAGGGAGAGAGCAGAGACAAAAAAATCCTGAGAGTTCTTATAAACCAGCAGGGTCAATGCAAAAGAGAAGGGGAGAAATGGAGAGAGAAATTGGTGATTCATCAGCATTAGCTGGTTTAGCAGCACTTGGCTTGCTAGTGGATGGCAATGAAAGATAAGAAAGAGCCCGTGTAGTTTCGGCCGTGGGAGATGAGCGTGGGCTCCATGCCCTCAGCTTCTTCATTAGCTATAGCCATGGCTGACCCTCCAAGGACCACAAGTTCTAGACCAGAATCGAAAATTCAGCGTGTGTGCAAGTGTGGGCAGGGCTCAGAATGTGGGCAGAGAGGGCAGGATGGGGCAATGCCAAAATGAAACTGAAAGCCCAACTCAGAAATCATCACCGGGGAGAAACATGATTTGGTTACATCTTTCCAGACTCCCAACATGACTGATAGGACTGGCTTTTTTAAAGGAAATTGCATCCTGCAGTTCACTTTTAACCTGTTTTCCTATGAATTGCTGTGGCATCCTCAATTTGACCTTCACCTCCCCTCAAAGCTCATCTCCACAATCATCAGTCATTTATTAAATAAATATTTATTGTGTTCCTGCAGGATGCCAGGTGCCCAGCTCCCTGGGAGGTTGCTATGGGCCTCTGGAGCTGGACAGGCCCAGATTTGCTATTTGCAAGTGTTATCGTGTACAAAGCTGTAACCACGCTGAAGTCATGTTTCCAGATCTCTACGGTGGAATAATCCCACCAGGTTCCTGAGATTGTCATGAGAATCAAAGACGGGAATGTGTACTGAGCTCAGGCCAGAGGTATTAAAGCCCTCCATAAACACGTGGGCTAGAGTGCAAGCCTTCATCTTGTCACACACACTGGGACCTTCTCCCCATACCTTTCATGCTTGGGTGCTCTCATGCCTTCTCTACCAGCCCTGACCTGTTGCCCACATTTGCTGGCTGGGGCCCTGATTTCAGGCCCCCTGTGACCAACTGCTTGCCCCCACTTACAAGACTGGGCCATCTTTCCATGGGAAGGGTGATGGCAGGCTTTCCCAGAGTGCCTCCCTGGCAGCTGAGCTGGTCTGCTGGGCTTGCACTCCAGCTACCTTCCTGCCAACCAGTGGCGATTTGAGTCAAAAGAAGTAGATTCCCTAACACCAGGCTTGCTCCAATGGCAGCCAGGCCTGCTAATTGATTCATGTTATTTTATTTTCTGTACTGGTGGTTAGGGCCTCAAGCAATTTTATGCAAATTTATGAACCTTATGTAAATGAGGGCGTCCCTAGACTAATTGCAAACAAAATGGAAGCTTTGTGGACATCTCCCCCATTCAAGTGTGCCCTGACTCTTTCTCATCCCTTAAATGACACCCAAACTCCTTCATCACTCTCCCACACCCTTCCCCCCGTCATGTCCCTGAGATCAGTGGCCTTCTCTTCTTCCTGCCGCCCCCACCTGCAGGCTTCTCAGCAGCCATTTTGGAATGTTTGAAGAACATTGTCTTCCCTGTTTGCAAAGGCTGGTTGCTGCCTGATGTCCTAGGAACCTGTAGCCTCGTGGAACCCCACCCTCCCCAGCTTATTTTTAGTTTATATCATTTAAATCTCATCCAGCTTCCTTTTCCAGTCCTCCCAGGAGAGGTAAGACAAGCCCAGGAAAGCCTGGGACCTGCCAGATGCTCATAGAACTGGCCTGCTATGGCCCTTTGCGGTAAGGGCATGGCTGTATATGGCCTTTCCTCCTCCAGGGGACCCAGTCCCCAATCTCAGGTTCATCCTTGGTCGTAGCTCACTGACAACCGATAATCCTCAGGAAGGTATTAGTTTAGGTGGGGTTCCCTAGCAACAGAGCTCGAGATAGGAATTGATCAGGGAGCTCTGGAGTGTGAGGGTACTCACGGTCGTCCACCTTGAGGTAAGGGGCTGAGTTTTTGCATGCTTGCAGCTGCAGGAGGAAGGGGTGTAAACTTCCCAGCATGTTTGGGCATGGGGGCACCGGTACTAGAAAGGTGTCTACTGGCATTCAGCAGCCGGTAGATGGGTGTGCCAGCCCAGGTGGGGCACCAGCAGCATCTCCTACAAGCACATTTGTTTGTTTAATTTAATTTTAACATCCCTGTAAATCAGGCATTGACATTATGCCTGTTTTATAAATGTGATACCTACCTCTCAGGGCAGGCTGCTGCCTGCTTACCGGGTGAACTTCTAGATAAGGCAGAGTAGACAGACTAGACACAGGGGTCCTCAAACTTTTTAAACAGAGGGCCCCAGTTCATTGTCCCTCAGAGCGTTGGAGGGCCGGACTGCGGGCCCCGGGACCAGTCGGCTGGTAAGCAGGACAGGCAGCGGAGGCGAAAACACTGGATAAATGTCCCAGGCAGGCTGCATGTACAGGCCAGCGGGCTGTAGTTTGAGGATGCCTGGCCTGGAGCTTTGAACCTGGGCTCACTGAGTCTCCTGCTGGCCCGTTCAGCCTGCCAGTGGGCCTGGACTTTGTTTCCAGCCATTCCCATGTCTAAGGACAAGATATGTTGCTTCCAAACCCTCTTATATGTCTAGCTTTTCTCTGTGGCCCTCCTTCCCTTACTGTCCCTCTTATATGGCTTCTTTTTACAAAATTCCTCATAGAAATATGTGTACTCGTGTGTTGGGGTAGGGCACTGGAGTCACAGGGGCCCAGAAGCAGAAGCAAAGCCCTCCCACCCGCTCTTTCTCACCCCTGCTTTCCCACCTCCCTTCTTTCTCCCCTCTCCTCCCCTTCTTGGCCCCTTTCTCCCAACTTCATTCTCCTTCTTCAGTCTTTCCTTCCTCCTCCTCTCTTTAACTCCACCCTTCTCCTTCCCTTTATCTTTCTATCCTTGCCCATCTTTTTCCTCCTCCCCTCCCCATCCCTCTTTCCTATACTTCTCCTCCTTTTCCATCTCCCTTCTCCTCCCACACCTCCTTTCCTTCTTTCTTCCCCCTTCCCTTTCTGTTATGCCCTTTCTTCCTCACTTCCTCCCTCTCCTCTCTCTTTCTCCCTCCCTTCCCTCCTTTTCCACCCCCCAGCATCTTCCTTCCTCCTTTTCTCCTTCTTCTTCCTTCTTTCACACCCTCTTCAACTCCTCACCCTCCACCCCTGCCTCTTAGAGGACTGCCACCCCCACCCTAGTTCTCATCCCCCATCCCCTGACAGCCAGGTCTGTCCCCAGCAGCACCGGGCAGGGCGGATTAGCTAGACGCAAGCAGCAGAAAAGGCGGCACGTCCTGTCTTCTCAGGGCGCCGGGTGTTTCCAGACAGTGTTCCCCGCCCTTCCCCGCCAGCCGAGGCTGCCTTGCTTCCGGGGGACGGTATGTGGCGCGCCCGGGCCACGGAGGCTTCCAGGGTCCCGGTGGGGCAGAAGGCGGGACCGGGATCGGCCTGGGCGAGGCAGTCTCGCTCGCTCCAGGGAGGGTGGAGGAGGGAGCGGAGTGGAAGACGAGAACTGCTAGGGGTGAGGGGCTCATTTTATCTTGATTCGTGAGAACAGCCTGCCTCCCGGAAGCCCAGCCACACAGTAGTTAAAGGAGGGATGCTCTCCCACCCTCTCGCCTGCAAGAAAAGTAAACGATGATGCCCGCGCTGCGCGCTTCAGCTCCATGCTCGCCGCGCTTTTAACAGGCAGCAAGGTCTGGAACCTGCACTCCCTTAGATTCTTTTTATGCCGCCGCCGCGGTGATCCCTTCTGTGCGCTTCCCGCCATCAGCCAGGCCTTGGTCCAAAGCAAACTCCTAGCACGGTGCCCCTTCCCAGTTTCTCCTCCACCCTCCTGGATCCTCTTAATTACTGGGCTCTAGCTTTCCTGCCTGACTCCCTCCCACTCTCCCTCCCTCCCTTGGCAACCCTCTCCTCTCTTTTGATTTTTATTCCCTGATTCCATGGTTGAAACTTGTCTACTCAGACAGATACCACTATTATCTCTAATAAGAACTTACGGCTCTGGAGCTTTCAATTTAAGAATCGTTTTCACATGAACATACCTCATGTTTTTTGTATGGAAATCTACTCTAGGAGGCAAAGCAGCCATCTCCCCATTTTACAGATGAGAAAAATAAGGCTTTAATGTGGGGAGGTCAGAGGGTCTCTCAGGACTGCCATGTAAGGATGTGCATTGCTTAAGAGTATATGAGTGCTCAGGTAGGTACTGAGATGTTAGGCCTCTGGGCCAAATCTGGAAGCAGTGAGGGAGATGCATACAATATCTGTCCCCTACCACAGCCCACTTCACTACCCCAGCCTTCACAGATGCATTTGTTAAGTGAAAATGCTCAGTAGAGGTCCTCTACAGGGGACGAGAAAAAAAATTTCTCTAGGCCAATATTAAGATATAAAAGTATAAGTTTATTTTATCTTACGAAAGGAGGGAGTAAGAGAGGGAAAGAGAGGAGATGAGAGAAGACAGCAGGGAGATGGCATGGCATCCCAAAGGGGGGAAAAATAAAGAATGCCCTCAGTTGAGGTAAAGTGGCCAGATAAATTTAAGGAGGACAAAAAAAGGGGGGGGATTTTGCGGTCAAATTCACAAGGTATTGTGGATATGAATGCTGTGTCTAGTTTTTTCTTTCTTCCAGCAAGGTTGAAGTCAGACATTTTTCCAGATGTTTCCAATCCCCAAGCCTGATGTTCATATCCCATTGTTTGGCCAGGACATTCAAGAATCACCTGAGGCTATGGGAATAAATTCTAAATGGCAGATTTAGTTAACAGGTAATCCTCGGAGTGATTGTTAAGAAAATTTACATTTCCTTTTGGTTTGGGCTCCTCAGTGGCTTGGGAAAACAGAAATGGGAATGGGGGTGATAGCATGAGAAAGAGAAATACAACCATCAGCGAGAGAGAAAGAGAGAGAGAGAGAAAGATTTTAGTCCTCATTGAAAAACTATGAGTTAATCATTTTTCTATCATTTACTATAAAGACGGACCATCCTTTTAGCACTGCATCTTCCCAAGCCCTCCGGTCTACTAACTCCCCTGCCTCTTCCCGCTCCCACTCATTCTTTGCTTTGTCAAAATCTCCAGCTCCTTTTTCACCTGCCACTGGCCCAGCTAAAGCCCAAAGGAAAAGCAATTGAGATGGCTGACTCTATCCTGTTCTTGTCCCTTACCTGCCCTCCAGGTCCTGACTCAATTAGCGTTACCTACCTCAGCTGTAACAGAAGCAAAATCTAAGAGCAGAGATCACAGCCAGACCATGTGTATGTGTGCGCGTGTGCGCCGTGGGGAGCGTGTGTCTCAGCATGGTGTGTGCTGCTTACCCAGCAATATCTATAAGAGGGGATGGAGGAGGCTTTAGCAGATTTGGAAAAGAGTCTTCTTGAAGGCTGGAGTGAGAGAGCTGGGTGGCTGAAGGGTATGCCTGCCCCGGCTTCACAGGTCCATCTTCTCTTCTACCTGCCCCATCAGAGCTGAGAAGTGAGGCTCATGGTTGCCTTTACAGGGAGGGTATACTTTGTCCACTTGGAGCAGTGGTTCTCAATTCCTAATGCTGCAATGTATTTTTATTGTTAAAAAGGGGTCACGACCTACTGGTTGAGAACCACTGACTTAGAGTGTGAAAAGGGGCCCTGGCTGGAAAAGAAGGCTGAACAAGAGGGCTGCTGCAGGCAGAGGGCTGCTGCTGGCAGTCCTGGGTAGTAAGAGGAAAGGAAAGCCATTTTGACACAGGAATCACAAGGAATGGCAGGCTTTTCCAGCTCTACCCCAAATTGGTCCTCTGTCACCTTTGAATTCTGGGACCTTGGAGAAAGAAGGGTGTGGGGCTGTAAGAGATGGTGCTAAGAGGACATGAAAGGGAGCTTAAGCTCTAAATGAAGGCTTTGTCTCAATCTCCGGGATAGTTGCCTCAATATAAGAACAAGAGAAGAAGGCTAGGCAGCGGTCCGATTGTCACATTCTAGGAAGACCCAGATTGCATACGTACTGGTTACCAAAGGCCTTGGGAAATCCCTCTGGATGGTTCAGCCCACACTATCACCCTACCCCCACACCTCACCCCTATTCCTACTGATTAGGCTGGACCCTGGACCAAGCTTTCAATCCCTCATGGGCCTGAGCCACAGGCTGTGTTCTCATTATGAAGGCCACTTTCTGCAACGCAGGGGTGAGGCTTCCGCTGGAGTGCTGAGAAATTAGGTCCAAGCACATCAGTCTCTTTCATGGCATAGTTTTGTGCTAAGAACAGGAATCTTCTGATAGATAACCCGCCTGCAATGGGCAAAATGATTCTCTCTGATGCAAAGGCTTAGAGATTGCAGACACCTGCTTCCCGAAGACATAGACTGAGGCGTGCATCTCCGTCTCTTCATCTCTACTCTGCTTCAGCACAAACACTGGAGTTATTAGGGGAAGTATAATCAGATGACTGAGTGGCCTCCACATGTCCCGTTGCTAGGAAGAGAAGAAAGCCAGGGGCATCTGTGTCTCAGATTTCTGCTCGCTCCCTGAGAGTTAGAGTTTCTGGAGCTTCCTAGGGCTAGGGCTCAGCAGAATTTCTGTAAGCCAAGAGTGCTTCCTATGACCCCGTGGGAGTGTGCTTTGCTAGAAAGCAAGCTGTTCTTATTGCTACTGCTGCTGCTGCTGCATTGCTGCTAAACTCCCCCAAGTTTTCTTTCAGGTAGGGCCTTGGGGGGCAATGAGGGGGAAAGGTTCCCTTTCCCCTGAAAGTTTGCTGAATGATCAACTCACCATTCAGGCAGATTAATAAGAGAAAGAGGTTTATTTAGAGCACAGCACAGAGAATTACAAAGTGATTACCCAATATCCTAATGGGATCCAGATATTTTTATACCCTCCTTTTAGTGTGGAGACAGAAATGAGGAATATAGGTAATTCTGTTTAGGGGAAATAAATGGTTGCTAGGGAGTATGAATGGCTGAGAAAATGTTGACTTGCAAATTAAATTAACCTGAGATACAAGTATTATATTTAAAATGATTTGGACCTGGCCATCTTGACCTTCTTTCCTGCAATATATTGAGATAACTGAAAAGGGACATCAAATGTTATTTATGATGGATCCCTCTAGTTTAAGCAGATAGAGGGAAATCTCCTTCCAAAGTCTGTTGATCTTTACAGGCCTTTAATTCAAAATACTTTTATTTTTTTTTTTTGAGACAGAGCCTCAAGGTATCACCCTGGATAGAGTGCTGTAGCATCACAGCTCACAGCAACCTCCAACTCCTGGGCTCAAGTGATTCTCTTGCCTCAGCCTCCCAAGTAGCTGGGACTACAGGAGCCTACCACAACACCTGACTATTTTTTGGTTGCAGTCGTCATTGTTGTTTGGTGGGCCCTGGCTGGATTCGAACCTGCCAGCTCAGGCTGGGACCTTAGCCGCTTGAGCCACAGGCACCGAGCCAATTCAAAATACTTTTTACACCAAGGAGTCACGTTTTGGAGTGAAATTTCCTGAGCTCCTTTAGCTTCTTCAAGCCCCATTTACTTAAAGAATGATGGATGGAGTCCCAGATAAAAATGCTCCCTGAGTTTTCCTCTCTTCCCCCAGAGAGGACAGTCAGCTGAGTCATCCTCTGCCAGGGGCCCCTTGTGATTTCAGCTTCTGAGAGGATCTGCAATAAAATTCAAATAAGATTGAAGTAAGACTGGGTGAGCAAGGATGCCCCTTGTCCTTCCTTTCTCTGAAGGGGCTTCAGAGCCTCATCGGAACACCTATGTGCCCTGGGATCTTCAGGAAGCTTCTGGAATGGCCTCAGCTCTGCTTTGCACACAAACATCCCCTCGGCATGGATGCCAGGCCCTTCCTAGTCATCACCATCATCATCGGATTGGGAATTAAACTCAGCTGGCTGAAAAGAGAGGGGAAGTGTTTCTTTATCATTGGCTCTTTTTGCTGAGAATGCTCTTTTGGTTTTCACCACCCAAGGCATTTATCTCATCTCTAGGCTCTCCTAAATTGACAGAACATAAACTGGTGACCTGGGCACGTTGACATAGAACCCGTACAACCGAACCGCACTGGCCATGACTCCAGCCCTGTGTCTTCTGAGTCACGATGGGCCACATTCCCTGTGTGCCAGGCCAGACCAGGCAGCCAGATGGTGAGACTGAGTTCTGCAGTCCTGCTTGCAGAACTCAGTCTTCTGGACTGCGGGATTCCAGCTAGGCACCATTTCCATATTCTCTGGCAATAACTAATTAACGATTATAAAGCTCTTTGAAATATGAAGTGCTGCATGATAATATCTGTAATGAGCCTGATTCTTTCCCTCTTGCGTGAGGGAGGGGGAGTAGGTTGTACAACCATTAAGGGGGGGTAGGGCAGGAAGGCACCTTCCTTTCCTTGACCTGCCCCAGAGCCCTGTGATCTAGTGGCTCAGGGGAGGGGGCATGAGTCCTGGTAACTGACCTGGGAAACCAGCACACTGGCAAAGCAGTGCACCGATGCCTGCCCTCCTTGAACCTCCAACCCCTGCCCCCCCATTGGCTGCTTACCAGCTGCCAATTTACCTTCCCTTGGGCAGGGGATGTGGGGAGGGGGTTGAGCATGATGGATGGCAAGAGGAGAAGAGAAAGGTGGACTTAGGGTGAGGAGAACCAGTTGGGTTTGTGGTGTCCTTAATGTGATTTAGAATTTCATATTAATATATCACCTTGGAAGAAATTAATGAGAAACGTGAAGAAAATAGGATAATGAATATGATAATATATGGGGAGTGCTTTGGGCTTCATGGAACAAAGGTGCAAGGAATTATTGCTTCAATTTTCTCACGGTGCATATATATTTTTATTAAACTCTAAAAAAAATGCCAGTAGATTCACTTCTTTGCAAGGTATTAATGCCCCGCAGAGGAGTCGTTCTTCAATTAGTTCCCTGAGCCTCGGTCCACTTTTTGGCTGTTTTCTCGTGGCTCTTCTGGAGACTTCCAGCTTAAGGGACATGAAGAGCAGATTAAAATGCTCAGTGGCTTTGCCTAGAACCTGCCACACACGTGCCTGGGGAGATGGCTTCCTGAGCCAGTGGGGATCAGGGGTGGGGCGGGGGAGTTGAATCCAAACAGAACTAGAAGTCAGACCCTGGATAGATGAGAACTTGAGGTACCAGAGGGAAAGGGCGCTTTGCTTGTCTTTCACTCTAGTGACCCCTCTCTCCTACCCAAGGATCCACTCAGGCCAAACTTCTTTTTGATAAATTAAATACAATTAATTATAAGTTCCCAGTTGGAAGGGAACTTTGTGGAACCACTTTGCCAAGGGACCACAGAGACTAGAACTGAGCGGAGAATGACAATCTGAGTCTGTTACTTCGTTATACCAGTGGTCCTCACAGTGTGGTCCCCAGATAGCAGCGTCAGCATCCCCAGAAATGCACATCTCCAGGCCCCACCCAGATGTACTGAACCACAGACTCTGAGCCCAGGGCCAGGCAAGCCGTGTTTTAACAAGCTGGGGACCCCCTGCGCTGGAATGAGCACTCCACAGGAAGCTACAGGTTGTCCTGCTCAAAGAAAAAAAGCACGGGGAAGGGGGCGTTGCCTGTGACAAAAAGGCACGAACTATGTACAAACCTAAATGGGTTATGGGAAGGCCTAGGAGACTGAATAGCACAGGCTGGGTTTCCCAGAAAGCAGACTGTGAGATGGAGTTTAGCGTGCAGGATGTTTATCAGGGAGCTCAGGGGATCAGCGCCTATGGAAGGTAGGGAAGGAAGAAGGAGTGGGCAGAATGTGTGATGCAAGCTCAGGGACAACCTTGACGGACCCCACCACGGGAACCCCTGCAGCTGGGATGACCCATCAGAGTCACAGTGAGTGGAGCCGAGGTAGCCAGACCTTTATACCCTAACTCATTATGGGGTATGGATCTCCCTGGCAGGGCCATGGCCTTAGGGTTAGTCTTGGAAGGTGAGGCCAAGCCTGGAGCAGCTAAGAGCTGCAGGGTGTCTAGGGACAGCCCTCCCCATAGCCCAGCACAGAGTCTTTCTTTGAAAGGGGCCCTGAGTGGTGCATCACAGTGCCATCACCCTGGGCTATATAATTTTAGTTGTGACAGACAAGTAAACGGGAAGCCCCCATCCTACCCCCACCCCCCACAGGAGCCCTGATCTCTCACTTCTGTCTGCACATGTCAGCCACCTTAATTGCACAGAACAATACAACACCTTGTACCCAGCCAGGATCCAACAGAGAAGCTGCTGAGAACAGCAAGGGCTTGGATCTGAGAGGGTCATGGGCCCTGCTCCACTCTTGGCTCTGTCACTCACCAGCTGAGCCTGGTGACCTTGGTCAAATTTCTCTGCTTCTTTGAGCCTGTTTTTCAGAAGGAATTGGTACGAATATTAGATGCGGTTGTTCATAAAAGACCTAGGAAATTATACTTTCTTTCAAAGAATACTTATTTGAGGGAGCCTATACATCAAGTGAATGATGCCCTCCCTGCCCTCTTAAAGTTGAAAGTCTAACAGGAAAATCAGAAATTCAATAGAAAAACAAATATTTAATGACAAAGGAACAGAACAGGATGTCAAAGATACAAAAGGCATCTAATTTTGATGGGGGCAGTGGTCGGGGGAGGCTCCTCTACAGAGGCGATATTAAGCTGAGGAACTCAAGGTCTTGTGGAAGGTGAGGATGGGGAGGGCATTTTGAGCAGAGGGAAAGGGCCTGAGGCAGGAGGAGACTTGGCTGCTAAGGATTGAAAACGAGGATAACAGGAGGTGAGACTGGATTGTGCTCACAGCCAACCCACAGCCCTGGGTTGTGTTGAGTTTGAATTTTCTGCATAGTGAAGTGGGAAGCCATTGGAAAGTTTGAAGTAGGGGGTGGCAAGGGTTGCTCTGGCTGCTGTGTGGGAGACAAAGTATAGGGGCAAGAGTGAGAGCAGCTAGGGACCATGGCTGTATCCTGGGACCAGCTGGTGTCATGGAGGTAGAGAACTGTGGACAGGTTCCAGATAAACTCTGGAGAGAAAACTGGTAGGACTTGGTGGTTGTTTGGAAGTGAGGGGTAAAGGAGAGGATGATGTCAACTTTGGTTCCTTGGTTTCTGGTGTGAGTAGCTGAGTAAAGGAAGGTGGTGTTCCAGAGAGTGACCCAGGGATGCTAAGGGATGGAACAGAGAGGAGCAATGCTCGGTAAGGCTTACTTGTCCCACTCCCTGGGGAGACATCTGTTCAGCTGAATCAGAGAGATTTGGGGGACACTTTGGGGGTTGTGTAGTAGAGGCAGCAAAGAATTGAGATGATTAATGGGAAGGAACTTGCCAATGCACAGTGAGAAGAAAAAAAAGAAGCAAGAAGAGAAAGAAGAAAAGCAGATAACGTAGCAAATCCATAACAGCTGATATTCATCAAGTACTTACCATGGGCCATGTGCTATCCTAAGCACTTCATGTAGATATCATCTTATTTATTCCTCATGGCTACTCTGTGAAGCATGTAACATTATTGTCTTTATTTTACATGCAAGGAAATGAAGGACCGGAGAGATTAGGCAACAGGTGTGAGGTCACACAGCCAAGAAGTGGTAGAATCAGGCTTTGAACTAGGTACTGTGGTTCCGCACCCGGAGCTTGAACACACTGTATCTTGCTGCCCCTGAAAGGACCAGCCGATGCTAAACAGGCATTTACAGGGGCCCTGTGAGCACTTTCACATCATCATCTCTACTCCTCAAACAATCCTCATTTCATTAGTGGGGAACCTCAAAGCTGAGAGTTTCAGTGACTCACCCAAGGTCACTCAACTAGATAAGGGCTGAACCAGCCTTCAGATACAAGTCTGTCTGACTTCAAAGGCCTTCTTGTTGCCACCTTGGTGCACCTTTCCCCAGATGCATTCAAACGATCTTCAGAGTAAAGATACAAAACAAATTTCACACGTTTCATTCCAATGGCCAGCTTCATGTCTGTGATAGTGTCAAAGACATACTAGATCTCCCCCACCCCCATATTCCTTGATCCCCTCTCAGAATCTTCTTGGGATTCAAGTCTTCATCTTTCACCCATCTATCCATCCCGTAATGATTGCATGTGTCCATCCAGCCAGCATTTCCTGAGACTCAGACATGTGCTTAGTCCCACTCTGTATTCTATGTACATTCAAGACATGTAAATACAATGTTGTGTCATGTCTCTGACCTTGGGAATTTTAAACTCTAGTTGGAGAATAATAAGTAGCATTTATGTAGCTCTTTTTCATATCTGTGACTTCTTATGCATTTTTGCCATCAATATTTACCATGCTTTCACAGGTGAGGAAACTTAATTCTGCCAAAAACCACATGAGCTATGAAAGGATCTAGAGCCTCAGAGAGAAAAGGAGGCCAAGTCCCTTAATTGCAGCCTTGTGAGACTCTGAGCAGAGGACACGATTAAGCTATACTCAAATTCCTTGCCCACAGAAATGATGAAAATGTACATTGTGGTAAGCCACGAAGTTTGTTGTAATTTGTTATGCAGCATAGGAAACTAATTCTGATGGCCACAAGCAAAAAGTCTTATCCCACATTCTCTCCTACCATGTGACCTTGACACTGCTCCCATCAAGAGGAGGAGCCTAATAGTCCAGATGGGCTTGTGACACTGATTTCCAAGACTGGATCATAAAGCATGATGCAGTGTCCACCTTGTCACTGGATCACTTGCTCTTGGAACCTTAAGCTGCCATGTCAGAAGTCTTACTACTCAGAGACTGCCATCTTATAAGGAAGCCCACGTTCAATGGGGAGGCCTCTTGTAGTCGCTTTGGTGGATTATCTTAGTCTTCAGGTTAGTCTAGCCCAGCTCTAGCGGTATGAAACAACAAACCTTCAGATGATCTCAGCTCTAGCCATTGACTGACTTTTGGCCTTCGAGTCTTTCCAACAGAGGTGCTAGACATCCAGAAGCAGAGACAACCCATCTGCATTGTTTCCTGACTGAAGTTCTGACTCACAGAGTCCATACATGCAATAAAATAGTTGCTCTACATTACTAAGTTTGGGGATAGTTTGTTACACAATCTGAAAACCTGGCCAAACCTTGAATCCATGAGGTGGTGAAGTAAATTTTGCCTACTTTAATGTTAAGAACTTAAAATCCACATGACAAAAGGCATAAATGTATACTTTTAATAACAGAGAGGGCCTCAAGGATTAGGAGCAATGCCATAAGCTACCATAGAGGCTGATAGCCATTTATGTTGAGGATTCCACTGAGGCCCAGAGAAGGCTCATACTTTGTCCGTGATCACACAGCACATTGGTGTTGAGGGTTCAGAATCAACCCCACTGGGCATTCAGGACTGTCCACCTCTGTAAATTTGCAGGACCCTGAGCTGAAACTGGTTGAGCACATTTGACCTGAGAATGACCTTCTCAGTGGAAGAGGAACCTACAACATAGACCGTGAAGGATTTCTTTAGCTTTTAAAAGCCCCAGGCTGGTACCTGTTGTAAATGGTTGTGCAATATCACTATTTATTGGACTTCAGCCTCCTATGAGTCTGTTTCGTGACTGCACACCCATGATGGGTCACCGTTTTTTTTAAAGATTATAAATGTAACATGTAAAAATCATATTTGTTACATTTATACATATTTATATCATACATTTGCAGTATATAGAGGCACTCAGAATATATATTATTTATAAGCATTGCTGCGGCTCAGGTTTGTTAGAAAGCCTCAGAGTGAGAGTGTGTTTGTAAAGTGCTCCAGGGTCCTCTGGGATGAGGGCAGCTATGTAAGTGTAAGTCATTATCATTAAACTAAACTGCCTTCCTCCGATTACTGACAGCACCGAAGAGGTTCTCCCGCCTCCCCGGCCCCTGCACACAGCCTGGTAATGCTGGGATAATATAAAGATAATATTACTGTAATAAGTGCTTTCCAGCATTTATGCCTTTATTAACAGCAGCCATATTGTAAGAAAGGGAGACGTGCCAAGGGGTTAGGGCTGAGGGCAGAATACTCAGAGAAGCAAGCAGAATTCTGGGTCTATGCTAAGTGTGGGCGTAGCGTAACATACAGTAAAATTTTCTCCCCTCATCCTTTCCCACAGAACGTACTTCTAATCTCACTTGATCCCACGTATACTATTGAGTCTATTCAGGTAAACTCAATAGTTATATGTGGGCCTGGGGTTGGGTGGAGTGTGAGGGACAAGGAAAGCTAGCCCTGGAAATATCCCATTGCATTTTAATTGAACTCCAAACCCAAGGGAAGCCCCGAATTGACTGCAAAGGCCCTCATTTTGGCCAGGGTGTAAATGAGAGGGCCAAAAAGTTTTGGGCTTTCTGGGATGAAATTCCATCTCCATGGCAGAACAGCATCATTTGTTGCCCCCATATAACCACGACAGGTTGTAAAAACGAGAAGGCACTTCTGAATAGTTCTCATATTTCACAAAGGGCCCCTTCCTCTTAGAGTTTCATAGGGCTATTCAGTGTCCACATGTATGTAACACTTCTTTCTGCCTGTGTTTGCTTGGGGGAGGCCCTCAAAAGAAATGTGTTTATTATGGCCCTTGAATCTTAAGGAGTTATATCCACCATTTCATTGGACTTTTCTAACATATCTGCAAAGCTAGTAGCGTTCCCATTTTACAGATGTGGAAAGTGAGGTCAAGAAGGGTTGAGTGAGTGAACCAAAATAATGTGTCAAGAAGAATCACACCTGCAATCCAGGCCTTTTGACCCAACAGCAGCACCTGAGAGAGAGTATGTACAGAAGAAAGGTACCTACCTTCCACAATTCTGCTTTGGAGGAAACAAAATCAGAAGGATAACAGCCATGAGACTGGTTTTCTGTTGCTGCATACAAAACCACCATACGCTTTGTGATCTGACACATCAGTGACTGTTTTATCATTAGCTCTTATGGTTCTGGAGGGCTTGGGCTCAACAAGGCGGCTCTTATTTGGGGTCTCTCCTGCTGCTGCAGTTGGATGGCTGGAGGTGGGGACATCTCTGAGGCTTCTTCTCTCATGTGTCTGGTGTGTGGCCTGGGAAGACTCAAACAGCTTGGACTACTGCAGCTGGGCTCCTGGTCTGCCTGTGTGGTCTCTACACGGTCTTTCCAGCATGGTGGCTTCAAGACAGCTGGGTTTCTTACATGGCAGCTGAGGGCTCCCAAAGTAAGTGTCCCGTGAGAGAGAAGCAGGTGGAAGCTGTATTGCCTTTTATGATCCAGCCTGGGAAATCAAACAGCATCGCTTTCTGTTACTTTTGTTACTTTTTATTAGCAGTGAGTCAGGAAAGCCAGCTTGTTTTCAAGGGGTGGGGAATTAGGCTCCGTCTTTTCATGGGGGCACTGTCAGAGAAATTGGAGACATGTTTTAAAACTATCACAGTTCTATCCAGACCACTTCTCATTGAGGCTCCTTCCAGGATCCCAGCCAGAACTCAGGGAAGGGTTAACCACCTCCTCAAGACCTTTTCTGCTACCTGGCTCCTTTAGCTCGCTAAACAGCCCACCACCACTGCATGATTGATCTGTGAGGTAACCCAGGTACTGGTTGATGGGACCACGCTCATGTGCTATGACAGTCAAAGGCCATGGCTAGGCTGGTTTTTCCAGGGTGACTCATATCTTGATGTAGGAGACACGGCAATCTTTAATCAAACCCCCCCGTAAGAGCTCCTGGGTAAGCGCTGCTCTCAGGAGTGGCAGCCTCAGCGACAGTCTCTGGGCCAGAGATGCTAAGAAGGTGTGTTTGCCTTTTGGTTGAGGCACTTTAAAACCTCAGCGTCTCGGTTTCATTTTGAACCTGACAGATAAAAGGCCGACTTTGACTGAGAATATTAACTTTCTGGCTCCCGCCCAAGAAAGCTGAACAGATGAGGAAATAATATAAAATAAAAGGCGTCTGCAAACACTGATTGTCGGCTGCTTTCCATAAAATACGCCCACTGCTATGTGTAACACTCTCTGAGTCTTTCATTCCTCGGCCTCCTCCCTCTTTTTCCATTCCCGGTGCCGAAGGAACTGCCTTGTCTTATTTAGGAAAAAAGACAGACAGAGAGGAAAGGGTGCCTGTGCCAAAGACAAGCCCGGCTCCTCTCCAGGAGGCGCCAGGCAGGTGCATCACAAGCTAAAGCTTCTTCTCCCTCCTTGAGGATCACAGAGGAGGCCGCTGGGTGCCCATCCCAGGAGAACTTGGCCTCTCTAGCCCCTGTCCCTGCTCCTGCTTCAAGCTGCTTTCAGCTGCTGGGGGGCAATGGCTGCCGGGAAGGTACTTCTAGCAGGGTCTCCTTCGTCTACTGGTAGACTGCTGTTGACTGCCCCTGAAGCCAGTGGGGAAGGAGAGAGGAGGGCTGCCGGGGACAGAGGCTGCAGAAAGTGTCCTGCCTTAGACCTCTCTGTCCCTCCACTCCCTAATCCACAGCCACTGACTTAGAGGCTGCCCTTAATTGGGGCCTGGGAGGGACCACACTTGTCATACCTTGGCCTGCCATCTAAGAACAGAGGGCGACTCATTCTTATATTAATCTGCCCAGGCTACCATAACAGGGCACCATGGACTGAGTGGCTTCAACAACAGAAATTTCTTCCAGAGGCTGGAAGTCTAAGATGAGGGCGGCAGCCGGGTTTGTTCCTTCTGCCATGAGGGAGGAATCTATTCTAGGGTGGTCCCCTGGGCATGCAGATGACTGTCTTCTCCCTGTGTCTTCACATAGACTTTCCTTTTTGATTATGTCTAAACTTCCTCTTTTTTTTTTTTTTTATAAGAAGAAAAGGGGACCCAGTGCAGTGGCTCACACCTGTAATTCTAGCACTCCGGGAGGCTGAAGCAGGTGGATTGCTTGAGCTCAAGAGTTCAAGACTAGCCTGAGCAAGAGCAAACTCCATCTCTACTAAAAATAGAAAAACTAACCACTAGCCGGGCATTGTGGCAGGTGCCTGTAGTCCCAGCTACTGGGGAGACTGAGGCAAGAGAATCACCTAAGCCCAGGAGTTGGAGGTTGCTGTGACCTGTGACAGCACAGCACTCTACTGAGGGCGATAAAGTGAGGCTCTGTCTCTAAAAAAAAAAAAAAAAAAGAAAGAAAGAAAGAAAGAAAAGAAAAATTAACCGGGCATTGTGGTGGGTGTCTGTAGTCCCAGCTACTCAAGAAACTGAGGCTAGAGGATTGCTTGAGCCCAAGAGTTTAAACTATGGTGCCGTAGCACTCTACCCAGAGTGATAGAGTGAGACTCTGTGAAGAAAAAAGAAAGAAAGAAAGAAAGAGAGAGAGAGAGAGACAAACAGAGACAGAGAGAAAGGAGGCAAAATGGTAGACCGTATGTCTCAAAATACCAATTTTTCCTGACCTGAACATAAGCAGAAACACAGAGCTATTAAAGGTGAGGACCTATTTTTATTCAACTACAGTTAACGTCCCAACTTTGCTAAAGACAAAACTGTGACCTCTTCCTCTTGTCATAGGACAGATCTTTTATATCAGACTAGGGTCCACCCTAAAGGCTTCCTATCAACTTGATTACCTCTGTAAAAACCCAGTCTCCAAATTCAGTCACATTCTGAGATACTGGGATAAGAGTATTAACATATGAATTTGGAGGGTGGGAAGCATTGAGCTCATAAAAACTCTGTAGGTTACAAATAAAAATAACAATAGGTGCATGCCCTCAGCTGTGTTCAGAGCAGAAGTCTAGGCCCAGTATGCCTGCCTGATAGGCACCTCACACTGTTAGTCACCATGCTGTGTCCTGTCATTGTGCCTGGCTGCCTCTGCTGTTTGTTCTCCTTCATTGCCTGAGTCAGTGGAAGGCCAGAACTAGCAGGCAGGCAGGCAGGCAAGGGGGACCTTGAGAAGCAGAGTACTAGAGGGCACCTCCCTGCACCCCCACCCCAGCCACTGCATAGATGACCTGGTTCATGAGGGAAGGCCTCCAGGCTCTTCAGAAAGATAAGATTCCTAAATAAAGCAAGAAATGGAAGGTGACCATCTGCCTGGAGCACTTTCCATGCATGCTTGGGGCAGCAGACAGAAACTGAAACTCTGTAACCAACTAGATCTGGGATACTGACACATCACCATCATTGTGTACATCTAATTTTCTCATTGATAAAGTGAAGAAAAGGAATTTTATCCATTTGCAATTTGAAAGCCTATCAAATGGGTCCAGTCTACTGAAGTCTGGCCCTTTCTGTCGGTTAGGCCTGTGATGCCGGGCCAACAGGGACGCTAAGGGAGGCTGGAAAGCTGAGGAAGGCTGCCTTCTCCATAGATGTCAAGGGAAAAGGTCAGAGGTTCCCAGGAGGCCAAGACAGCGACCTTCTACTTACCTTGCCCATTGCAGGCACATATTTTCATTTCTTTGGCATTCAGAGGCCTGAAGCATTTGTAGGACCTCTGAATCCATCTTCAGGGAAAGAGTCAAGGAGAAATGTAATTGCTTCATAAGCAACACTTCTCAGTTTTGTTTTTGTTTTTTGAGTTTTTTTTTTCTTTACTGCAACTCACAGTAAGAAATTTTCACTGGGCATGGTGGCTCACACCTATAATCCTAGTACTCTGGAAGGCTGAGGCAGGAGGATTGCTTGAGCTCAGGAGTTTGAGATCACCCTGAACAAGAACGAGACTCCATCTCTACAAAAAATAGAAAAATTAGGTGGGCACCTATCGCCCAGCCAACTGGGAGGTTGAGGCAAGAGGATCACTTGAGCCCAGGAATTGGAGGTTGCAGTGAGTTGTGATGATGCCATTGAACTCTAGCCTGGGTAACAGAGCGAGACTCTGTCTCAATAAAAGAAAAGAAATTCTTACCACAACCCCCAACATGCACATACATTCCTCAGTATGTATCTTCCAATTTTGTCCAGACCTGACACAATTGTCTCCACACCTCCACTGCTTCCACCTTGGTCCTAGCCACTATCATCTGTCACCTGGTTTATCTCAGCAGCCTCTTAACTGGTCTTGGTTCACCCCTTGGCCCCATTCAGCCATTCCTCAATCCAGCACTGACAATGAGCCTATTAAAAGGAAACTTAGCGTACCTCAATAAAAACCCAAGTCCTCCGAAAAGGCCCTCTATGTTGGCCCCCTGCGTCACTGAGCCTTGCTTCCTTCCATTCTCCTCTTTGCTCCGTGTGCTGTGCTCCAACCACACTGACCTTGTCACTCACACATGCCAGGGCCTTTCCCCTAGCTGGTTCCTTTGCCCAGGACACTTTTTTCTACCTTGTTGCCTGCTTTTGAAACGTCTACGAGCTGTGGGAGGGGCTCTGAGTGGAGAGTTAAAGTCTCCCCAAATCCCTGATCACAGAGTGCCAAAAGGGCCAGTGCCCACTTCTGTCAACTTTGTCAAAAATCAGTTGGTCATAGTACTAAGTTTATTTCTGCACACTTTATTCTCTTCCACTGATCTGTGTGTCTGTCCCTTTGTCAATACCACACTGTCTCAAATACTGCAGCTATAGAGGAAGGCTTAAAAATGAGTAGTGTGATTTCTTGATTCTTTGCTCTTTTTCAGATTTGTTTTAGCTCTCCTAGTTTCTTTGCCTTTCTATATAAGTTTATATAAGTTTTAGAATTAGCGGGGGTTTTTTTTTTGCAGTTTTTTTACCAGGGTGGGGTTTAAACCCACCACCTCTGGCATATGGGGCCGGTATCCTACTCCTTTGAGCCACAAGAGCTGCCCTCTCAGGGTGGTTTTAATTTGCATTTATCTGATGATTAGGGATAATGAGCATTTTTCCCAAATGTTTGTTCACCATTCGTTGGTCTTCCTCAAAGAAGGTTCTGTTCATGTCTCTTGCTCAGTGGTAGATGGGATTTTTGTTCTTTTTTTGTGGATTAATTGGAGTTATTTATCAATTTCTGCTTATCAACCCTTTGTCAGACTCATGCCATGCAAATATCTTTTCCCATTCTGAAGGTTGTCTTTTTGCTTTAATTTTTGTGTCCTTAGCTGTGTAGAAGCTTTTTAGCTTAATTAAGGTCCATTTGTTTATTTTTGTCATTGTTACTGGTGTTGATGTGGAGAGAAGGGAACACTTTTACATTGTTGGTGGGACTGCAAACTAATACAGCCTCTTTGGAAAGAAGTATGGAGAATCCTCACAGAACTCAAATTAGACCTCCCATTTCATCCTGCAATCTCATTACTAGGCATCTTCCCCAAAGAAAAAAAACATTTTATCATAAGGACATTTCCACTAGGGCAGACCAAAAGGATTGTTCAGCTGAGCTCTCTTAGAATGACTGGGGAAAAAGAGAGAACCCAGCTATATCTGGCTTGAGGACCTTACTCAGAGTCATAGCTCAGGGAGCACAGTGAGGAGGTCATGAGCTGGATACAGCATATGATCTGGAGAGGAGGAAAGCTGATGAATTAGGCAAGTGATTATGACCAATTGGGATCAGCTGACTATTCACAGAGGCCCTAGATGGGAGGAAGCCTTTCTGGAGTTTTCAGTTGTTGGAGGAATCTGCACATTGAGTGGAGAGTTTGAAAGAGTAGCCAGACTCAAACAGTATATGGCAACCAGATTTGAATGCCAGTTGGAGTAGACTTGTCATAGGTTTGGTGGCTGGTTAGGCAGCCATACTGAGAAGGTCTTGGTGGCCAGGGGGCTGCTATTATGAGAACGTCTTGAAAAGGTCTTAACAGAGGCCTAAAGAACAAATGGCTTAACTCTGCCTGCCAGGATCAGAACTCCACTCTTGGGCTGAGGGACTCCCACACCCCATGGGAACTGGAGTTAGGGGGCACTGTGAGACCTGCCCCCAAAGGATTCTAGTGAGCTTTAAGATCCCAAGCCTGAATGGGATCACAGTCTGAATGCTAAAGAAACGATCAGGTGATCAGCAAGGGCAACTAAGTTTGGAATGAGGACCATAGAGGTTTTGGCTGAGCTTTGTTTCCTATAAAAAAGCACAGCACCACCTGGTGTCCCAGCAACACATTGCAACATATTGTCATCAAGAGCAAGAACTTCTGTTTAAAACAAAGGAGGCAGTCAGAAGTAAAAAAGAGGACAAGGAGTTAAAAAAGAAGAAAGAACACATGAGAAAGAACCAACAGAAAAGTTCAGGCAATATGACAAACCAAAACAGAGGAATTCCCTCAAGGGATCATGAGGAAGCTACTGCAGAAGACTCATCTATAAAGAATTAATGGACTTGACAGAAAGGGAATTGAAAACATGGATGACAAAGACAATAAAAGGAATAGAAGAGGAAATGGAAAGACAGAACCAAAAGTGGGACAAGAGATATGTAGAATATAGAAAGGACATGGCGGAGCTTAAGGAAATGAAGGAGACAATCAGAGAATGTAAAGATGCAGGAGAACGTATCAAAAATAGGAGAAGAAAGAAGAAAGAACCTCAGAGCTAAAGGATAAAATTTTTGAGTTAGCCCAGATAGTTCAAGAGGCAGAAAAGAAGAGAGAGAAAGCAGAGCAGGTACTTAAGAGAACTATGAGACTCCATGAAGCATTTGAATATATGAATAATAAGGATTCCTGAAGGGGAAGAAGATTGTCCCAAAGGAATGCAAGCCCTACTGGAGACCATAATGAAGGAAAACTTCCCAAGTTTTACTAAAGATTCCAACACACTCCTTTTAGATGGATATCGAACCCCGGGTCATCTCAGCTCAAACAGAGCCTCTTCAAGACACATTGTAATAAACCTGTCCAAAGTCAAGATGAAAGAAAAAAATTCTCCAAGCAGCCAGGATTAAGCGCCAACTATCCTACAGAGGCAGAGCTGTTAAGATGACAGCAGACTTTTCAATTGAAACCTTCCAAGCCAGAGAGCATGATCATCCACCATCAACATTGTTAAACAAAACAATTTTCAGCCCAGAATTCTGTATCCTGCTAAGCTAAGCTTCAAAATTGATAGAGAAATCAAATCTTTTGCAGATATATAAGCACTGAGGAAATTCACCACAACAAGACCAGCTGTACAGGAAATATTTAGACTTATTCTCAACACTGACCACCACAATGGACCACCAGTGAAGTAAATATCCAGAAGCTAAAGGTTAAAACACAGCTTCCACAATGGCCCAAAGGATAATACTACACAATGAACTTTCACAAAATAAGATAAAGAGAACTCTACCACACTTATCAATTCTCTGAATAAATGTCAATGGACTGAACTCACCACTCAGGAGGCACAGGCTGGCTGATTGGATAAAAAAACACAAGATATTTGCACTAGATTTTTTATTGCAGTTCAATTCACAACTACCAAGTCATAGAAGCAACCCAAATACCCACCAACCAAGGAATGGATTAACAAACTATGGTATATCTTTACTGTGGAATACTATTCAGCCATTTAAAAAGATGGAGACTTTACATCTTTTGTACTAACCTGGATGGAGTTGAAACACATTCTTCTTAGTAAAGTATCACGAGAATGAAGAAGGAAGTATCCAATGTATTCAATACTAATATGAAGCCTGTAAAAGATCTAATACATGCCCACATAAGAGAAAAAGTCAAAGCAATTCAAGGTGGAGTCAAAAGGGAACAAAGGAGCAAGGAGAGAAGAGAAGGGAGGGTGATAGGTGTGCTCCCACTTAATGGGCACACCTCTTGGTGGGTGAGACACAATATAAGAGGTACTCTACCTGACAAATGTAACCTATTTCCTTGTACCCTCAAATTAACCTGAAATAAATAAATAAATAAATAATTCAGTTCAAATTCCTGTGCAGAGAATTGTTTATATTATTCCCTTGTAATCCTTTTAATGTTTGCAGTGTCTGTAGTGATATTCCCCTTTTCCCTCCTGATTTGGTAATTTGTGTTTTCTCTCCTTTTTTTGCTTTGTCAGTCTTGCTGGGGATTTATCAATTATATTAATCTTTTCAAAGTACCAGTTTTGGGTTTCATTGATTTTATCTATTATTTATTTGTTTTCCATTTCATTGATTTCTGCTCTTAATTACTCCCTTCCTTCTGCTTGATTTCAGTTTATTTTGTTCTTTTTTTTTTTCATTTCTTAGGATGGGGGCTGTTTGTTATTATTTAATACCTTTTTTCTTTTCTGCTGTAAGCCTTTAACGCTATAAATTCCTCTCTAAGCACTGCTATAAATATATCACACAAATTCCAATATGTTATATTTTTACTTTCATTTAGTTCAAATTATTTTCAATTTCCCCTGATATTTCTTCTTTGATCCACGAATTATTTAGAGTGCTTTCCCAGTGTTTGGAGCCTTTTCTGTTACTCTTCTATTATTGATTTCTAGTTTAATTCCATTATAGTTTGAGAATATACTTTGTGTAATTTCAATTCTTTTAAATTTGTTAAAATGTGTTGTACATTGTCTGTCTTGGTGAGTATTTTATGTTCACTTAAAAAATGTGTATTCTGCTGTTGGTGGTGGAGTGTTCTATAAATGTCAATTAGATCCAGTTGGTTGACATCATTGTTCAGTTCTTCTATATATTTGCTGATTTTCTGCCTGCCAGTTCTATCTATTACTGAAAAAGTTTTTGATTATAATTGTGGATTTGTCTATCTCTCTTTTTAGTTCTGTCAGTTTTTGTTTTATGTAGTTGAAACTCTTCTATTAGGTGCGTGCTCATTTAGCACTGTTATGCCTTCTTGGTGAATTGACTCTGTTATCACTATGAAGTATCTCTCTTTGTCCCTGGTAATTTTCTATGCTCTGATGTCTTCTTTGGTATTAAAAGACCCACGCAAGCTTTCTTTTGATTAGTGTTTGTATGGCACATCTTTTTTCTCTTTTCACTTTTAATTTACCTATATCATTATAGTATTTGAAATGAGTTCCTTGTAGACAGCATGCAATTGGGTCTTGTTTTCTTTTATTAATCAATTCTAATCAACTTGATTTCAATTGGTGTCTTTAGACCATTTATATTAATGTGATTTTTGATATATTTGAATTAATTCTATTAGTTCAGTATTTGGTTTCTTTTGCTTCCTCTATTTTTTATTTTTCTCTTTCCCCTTTCTTGCTTAATTTGGGGTTACATGAACATTTTTAAGTAAACATTTTCTTTTAGAAAAATTTTAGATTTACTGAAAAGTTGCAGTGACACTGTATGTTCATCTCACGATTTGTCCTAATGTTAGCATCTTGTGTTTTCAAAATTAAGAAGACAATAAGTGATGAATTATTATTAACTAAAATCAAGACTTTATTTGGATTTTGCCAATTTTTATATTCATTTCATTTTGCTATTTGAGTTTCAATCCAGGATATTATATTTTATTCAATTATAGTGTTATTTGGACATTTTTATTATAGTATTCAATTTTATCTATTATGATTTTGGTTATATCTCATATGGTTATTTTAGCAGTTGCTTTAAGGATTATAAAATGCATTGGTTCTTAACTTTTCACCAGTAACTTAGAATCAATATTTTGCCACTTCAATTGGAATGTAGAAAATCTACCACCATTTAGGGCCTTCCCTTTTTGTGCTGTTTTTGTCTTATATATTACATCTACTTACATTAAAAACTCCAGAAGTCAATGTTATAATGTTTGCTTTTAATGACGGAAGAAGCCCAAGTGCCCATCCATCCACGAATGGATCAACAAACTGTGGTATATGTACACCATGGAATACTATGCAGCCATAAAGAAAGATTAAGACTTTACGTCCTTCATGTTCACATGGATAGAGCTAGAAAATGTTCTTCTGAGCAAAGTATCACAAGAATGGTAGAAAAAGTATCCAATGTACACACCCCTATTATGAAACTAATTTATACTTTTTATATGTAAGCTATAACCTAATAACAGCCTAAGAATA